>NC_047132.1:18390938-18548438 GCF_009829125.3 Periophthalmus magnuspinnatus
TGTTCCTTCCATGTCTCACCTATTTTATCTGTCCTGACACGTCCTGTGCCTCTCTCCATTCATCTCTAATGGTCCTTCAGAGTCTCCCAATACAAGTCACTATGTTTTAAAAAAGACTGGGCCTGGACCTCCAGGAGAGAACAGGAGTCACACCCACTGCCTCAAGGGCTAGGACATCGACACCGCAGATGTTATGATTTGAATGAGAATCATCGTCATTTGAATAAAACTTGCCACAACAACTCAGAGCCCAAAAGGTCTCTCCCTCTTTTTCAGTACACAGAGCATTTACGTCCCATATTAGAACCATCCAAACCAACTAAGGTGTAGGTTTTGTTGCAGTTTATTTGATTTATTTCAGCTAGAATTGGGTTGAATTTGGTTTATAATCAATGAGTGCCGGTCAGTCATGGCCAACTTTTGTATACTTTATGTCAGTTGCTACACTGACATATTTTAGCATACATTTTTAGTTACTTTTGACTTACCATATAATTATTGTACTACACATTAAATTCATATAGGCCTATAATTGTAATGTGTAATACTTTTTTGACATTAAAGCAGAAGTTATTATATTCTTGTTCCATCAAAAGTAATTTGTTCATTCACATGTTCATATGTAACTCCTCTATTTTAGCTCAAAGCCACAGTTTAGTCTAAATTTCAGCATTAAGGCCATAATAATCGTGCTCTGGTTCCTGTTGTTGTACTCACTTTGACTAAATTCAAATCGAATGTCTGAATTCAAATCAGAGGGAAATCAGCCTGAATCAAAATCAGTGTTTCAAAGCAAGACAGTGACACAGAAAGAGGTGGGCTTGAAACTCAAAGAAACAATCATATTTTCTTCACTTTCACACTGACAATGTTTATGTCATATCCAACTGAGAGTCAGGGGTCAAATGTGATGCAAGTGTAGGGATGCCACAGTTTATATATTCTAATTTCTTTTGTAATTATTCTGATGAAAAATTTGGCAGAAATGTGTAGAAGATGCGGTTGAGGTCCAAGTGCATATTTCCAAAACAACAATTGTGATATTAACAATCTTTCACTAAAATTACGCACCTATGGACAGGTGAACCACTGCATATGTCAAAACAAAAGTCTAATATGACACTTTTTTACTATTGCTGCATGCTTTAGTCCATTGGCACTAGATATTTATAAGGTTTATAAATGAAATTAAGGGGTAAAAGACAGGAGCAGACGGACAGGGAGGAGAGTGAATGTTTGTGGTTAAAGTTAATCCATTCTCGCTTCAGTAATCTCCCCCTCACAGAGACAGGGACAAGAATCTCCTTTGTCTACATACTTGAGTTTGAACGTCCTATCATTATTCAGACATTTTAAAATACTTTTGGACCCTTTAGCCTTTGTCTGCATCACATTTATTACAATATAAAATAAGGACGATATGGAGTATGAACTTTAAAAACACAGAGGAGACCAGTTTGTTTAGAACCTCATGAAATCATGTAGTGGGGCCAATTGTTTTGGCCTCTGAAAGCAACACAGTCTAAATGTGCAAAATTACCCAAAGCTATGGCTGCACAATGTTACAAAATATTGATATTGCTGTATTGGCTAAAGCAATAATCACTATTTCAATTAAATAAATACTTCGCAACAACACAAAGAACTTAATCTGACAGAAAGTTGCTGATTTCTCAAAGTTAAAAGCAAAAAAGTAGATTTGGTTCATGATTTTCTTTAGATCTTGGTTTAGTCTATGTTAAAGCAAAACTCCAACTAGGATTTTATGAAAGATCAGTTTTGCATAATAGGGATTTTAATCTACTTTATATTGCTCTTTAAATTTGGAAGAGATAGAAGAATGTACAAATGCACAGGCTTCATGATAAACAATATTGAAGTTTCCTTAGTAGGGTTGTCCAAAGATCTGAATCATCTTGAGCTGTATCAGAACGACATAGACTAGTAAGCGCCCATGCACCATTATGGAGCCTACCTACCACTCTTTTAAAACACGAATTGTACCACTTTTTGCTGCTCTGTTACGTTTCCTTACTCATACTCATTTTTAGTGTGGACTCTTGCAGGACTTTATTTGGTCAGGCCCTGCTCCCTCAAATCCATTCATGACCTTTTTCAGTCTCTTTGTGCAGACAAAGCTTCATCCTTCACTGAACCCTACAGAGACCACTCTGCAAACTCTAAAATCACTCACCAGTTTTCACCATAAAAAGGAATATTCAAACACTGTGACAGAGGAATCTTTATTGTGTGATCAAGAGATAAAAAGTGATTTGTTGCTTTGTTTAAAATCACTAGTTAAAAGTAGGCTATGTGGCTGCAGTTTATCTTGAGGTACACAAAGCCATTAGACTCCTGTCAGTGAGTGTGGTTTGTGTCTTAAATAAATTAATATGTAAATATGTAAGTATTCCTGGTTGTGAATGTGTTCCCGTTATTCAGTTGTCTCTTGTTGCTGTTGCAGTTTGGTGGATGACCGATGTGTGGTGGAGCCTAATGCTGGAGACCTGGATAACCCTCCCAAGAAATTTAGAGGTAATATTTTGTGACATTACATTACACACAAAATGACTCAGTTAAAAAAGTCAAAATAAATAACTGCACACTTAAAAATTTCTTGAATTTAAAATCAATCAATCAGTCAATAAAGCGACAACCCGTAAAATCTTACAACTGAAGAAAGTGGTTGGATGACCTCCAAAACATTTTGAGAAAAATAATTAACTAATTGACGTAATAACAACTGATTTAAGTATTTTTTCAAATCTGAATCTCAATTCTAAATCTATTTCTATCTGGTGATTTATTTTGACAAGAAAAAAGGCCTAATTTCAACATTCACAAAAAAGAAAAGTCAAAGATTTTAAAAAAAATTTTCTCGGTCCACTAATTGAATAATTCAAAACAAGTAATTTTTTATATTCATGCAGAGACTGGCAAATCAACACAACTAAACGATACTGACATTGGAGAAGTAAACTAACCAGAATATGTTTCTGGGTCAGTGAGAGAGTGGTTAAGTGCAGTTATCGTCACCATATTAATATAGATGCAGTTTATTCCTGTTTCCCTGAAGAGGTCACATGACTCTAGGGATCACATGACCCGGTCTGAATAAAGAACTGACTGAAGTGAGTCCAGCCCATCTGCTCTGGACCTGGTTTAGACCCGGTTCAGACCTGGTTCAGGCCCAGTTTCTAAGTGGAGCACACAACTGAAGTCCAAGTTAGTCGTGATCTCTAACATAGAGATTATCAATGGGTGGATTTATCGGTTTAGTGTTTTTGGATATATTTGAATTCTTTCATCTGGTGAGTAGTTTGCCATAAGATCACCTATTGTATTTCGTGGTCCCAGTCTGATAATGAAAAAGTTTAATAGTTTAATTGTGTGTAACTAGAACAGAGATGTTTGAACAGAACAAACAGGATCTGAACCAAAGGCAATATTTACCTCCTGTTCCCTGGTCTGTCATCACACCTAGTCCTGTCCACTGTACAAAAAGATCAAACACAAATTGCTCATCACACCCAATGCATTATTTTATTCATTCAACAGTAGGATTTTTTTTTTTTGGATTATTAAAGTCTGAAATTTTGAAACCTATTATAGTGCTTGTTGCTAGAGCTGCGAGATTGAACATAATGGTATAAAAATCGCAATTGAATGTTTTGAATTAGGAAATTACCATATTATTATTAGGAATTAGCAAAGTACCATCATTTCTTCCACAAAAAAAACCCAAAATATTCTGTTGTATTCTGCATAAAACATAACCCTGATAGTTTGGATCTGTACAAACATGTTTGGAAGTACATGTGATTCTTGTATTAGTTTGTTAGTTCATTGTGTTCTTCACAAACTGATATTGTCTAAAATTTCCAGGCTTATAATAATATTTTCTATGTATTTTTTATGTGCCTTCAGACTGCCTATTTAAAGTATGCCCTATGAGCAGATACTCAGCACAGAAACAGTTCTGGAAAGCTAAACAGGCCAAACATGAGAAGGACAAGATTGGCGACGTTGTACTACTGCAAAAACTACAGGTACTTCTACTAATACAATTACTATCAAATATTGAATCATGGGGTTATCTTATTTGTGATTGTACATTTATGTTTTTATTGCATCTATGAAACACCTTGTTTAACACCATTTGTAAAGCACTGTCCAAACACACTTTGATGGATTTCATTTACTTACTCAGTGGTGGGTAGAGTTGCCAAAAATAGTACAGTACTCTCGTCCAACAAAGCTGACTACTCATTTTAAGGGTTGATGACTTATTCTGTAATATTTCAGGCTTAGCATTGTAGTATTTCTGAATAATCTATTATTGTCACCATTAGTGACTTGTCTTACAGCCTTACTCAGAACAGGAGTAACCAGCAACCATTTACTCAAGCAAGTAGTACTTCAATAAAATTAGAACTGTAGCAGATGTGAAACGGTGCTTTGAGAAGAAGAGTTAGAACACTTTCTTCAACAAGTTCTCAAGCAAATGTAACTAATTCCAAGTATAACTATGAACATGATCTTTTCCTGTGTATCGCGTTATGTGTATATTTGTTTCTTTTATGTGAAGCACTTTGGTCAGCTGTTTAAAATGTGGGTTTATTTCTAACCTACATTTTAAACAGCTTCCACATTTTAAAATAAACTTGAATGGAACACAGAATCGTGAACTTGTAAATACATGTTAAAATTTGTTGTTAATCCTTGAGCCTTTATTTTTTATTTTTTTGCAGCATGCAGCGAATCTGGAGCAGAAACAGAACGAGACGGAAAACAAGAAGGTCCACGGAGATGTCGTTAAATATGGCACAGTTATTCAGGTATTTATCACTATCCAGTAGAACATCTTTGTATAGGAATGGCCACATCAAATGGTCTTGGGTTTGATTTCCTGACTGTGTTGGACTTTCTGTATGGAGTTTGCATGTTCTCCCTGTGTCTTTGTTCATTTCCCTGAGTATAAAATATGGACACTAACCTGCAGCTAGACAATTCTGAACTGACTCACTAGAAACTTGGCTCAGACCTGGAGAAGGTTGAGTACATCTCTGGCCAATATCGTCTACCCTATCATTACATAGATGATACTTTATGACTGTACATGAGCACTGAGGAGTAACCAGGCAAACCCCTGGAAATTATTATTAGTCTCCTAATCCATCTAAGTCAAATAGGAAGTGAAACATTGTGCTCCACCAATTGTCTTCCTGTATTTTTTATGGTCGATAAGTGTTATTCCCACTCTTAAAGAGCTGATAAATTTGAACAGCCTAATGGTACTTATTGGCGAGAGTAACATCTGGTTTGTTTGTTTTTATGCTAGATGCCCTACCCCTCAATATTTGTTTTAAACAAAAGTATTCTATAAATCTGTTAGTGCCAGAGCCATTATCCACATACTGATTGTGATCTAGGTCAAAATTATGCTCTTAATCACTGTTGCCTGTCTGTTCGTGCCAATAAAACATTTCCAGCTCCTGTTTGATTTCCAACTTGTGACATCACCTGAAAAAAACACTCCCCTGTCTGACCTCACCTTACCTATAATCGTAATAATTAACTCTAGTAACATAAATGGGTGAGTCATAACCACAGAGCAAGACCAAGATGATTATTTTGTGAGAACGTTTTGAGTGATTAGTCGTGCTGTGTGAGGCAGGCCTTGAAGGCTTGTTTAAGAAAAACTATGGATCACGCACCATCTGGTTGGTTTAGATAGATTTTATTGACCTGGGAAATGTATTCATTCTCTACATTGTCCTCTGCATTTGACCCATCTTTCAATGTACAAAACATTTTCTCATGATATATCAAACATCTAGCATTGAGGCTTAAGAATCTTTCACCCAAACTGCATTTAGTTAGCTCAAACAGGTATGACAGGCAAACATCCAGAAATCAGACACATGATTTGTAATAATAGACTAATTAGACTTAAAAGAGAGTGGAACAACCAGTATGCAGAGGAAGTATGTTGTTCCAGGACCATGACATACATGTAGTAATTCGAATGGTTCAGGGGTACTAGCTAGAATTATGTTTTTGGTATATCATTGATACAGGAAAATCAATGAGCCAACCCTCTAAATTCACTTGTATTTGGGAACTTGTGTATTACCCATATGTGCAGTATTAGACCAGATTTAAGGTGGTACACAATACCTTAATCCAGGCATGTAACTAAAAGCATCTAAACCAGACTGGACAAAGTGTGAATCTAAGATAAGATAATTTTTATTGTGCATTAAGACACAATACAGATGCACATACAATACAAGCATATAGAAGAAAAACGGGAAGAGCAAAGTGCACACAGAGCGCAACAACAATATATGAAATTATGATGCAAATACAGCAATATATAAAGTCTCAGGCAATAAGTGACCATTTGGACTAGAGAAGGCAAAGAGCAGAGCCGGCAGAGCTGTGGAGTTTTGTTGGAGGATGAACAGTGTGATCAGACAGGGGTCCACAACTGAGGGCCTCCTTGCCTGATGTTTAGCAGTACCCAACAATCCCCACAATGAGAGGGTTAAAGGGGAGTCTAGGTTAGTGGAGCCACAGCTGAGGGCCTCCCCATTACCCAAGAAAGGGAGTAGAAGGATCAGGGGAATTTGCTTTTCTTCCAAATCAATCTGAGTGAATCTGCACAGAATTCCAGAGATTCCTTTCAAATGCTGCTCCCATGTACTTTGACTTTACATCATTTGGTGGCACAGTCACATATTTGAAATATGTGCGAAAGGTAACACAAGAAGTGAATGTGGTGTAAAGTGCAAAAAGGCAGTTGTAACTGTCTTTCTGCTCTAGGGCAACTGTGCTTCACCAAATTGTCGGACTGCCTATAAAAACACATCTGACAACAAATGTATAATTATTGGGAGTAGATTACACAATATGCCGCATGTCCTTTCTGTGCACAGCCTGTAGTTCTGAGAAGGAGCATGCTTGTATGCACGGATAGACCCAAGTGACTTGTGTAAACAGGGAAAGCCCAGCCACGCCTTGAACACACTTGTTATCTCTTAAAGGTGGTGGCACACACATATCAATCAGTCTGTCAGAATCACACAGTTAATGCCGGCCTGGTCTGTTCATAGACAGACATATAGAGCCACACCTGCCTCACATGCAATAGATTATACACTGTGCATACATTGCATCAGGTACAGTATAGGTTTGTACTGTATTTTTTTTTTCCATTTCTGAGTTTCACATTCTTGTTCATGTAATGCTCTGAACTGTGAGTGCTCATGTTAAATACACAGTGACCAGTGTGATCTTTTTAAATAATTATCATACATGCTGGTTGAAGGCAAGTGCGGTAGGGTTCACAACAAAAGCGCTGAGCTTTTGTAGCAAGCACGTGAATCACACCTAAGGAATCTGCCAGTCAAAACAGTGTGTACTACTTATAGATACAGCTGTAAACATAATGATAGTGCCTTACATTTATATTAGGCTTTGTATCACAAGCCTCTCAGAGTATTATATTGTAGACATTCATTCATTCCACATGCACAGTGGTGCAATCACGTCTGCCTGGGGTAGACTGATGAAAGTGAGGCTGCCAGTCTGCACCATCGGGTTCTCTAACTACCACCAATCACTCATACATTCATTCATTCACTGGCCAGGTGGATTAAGTATCTTGCCCAAGTACACAATGACATCATGATCTTGGTCAAAGCTGGGATCGAACCACAAACTTCGGGATAGGCAAACATTCTGAGCCACTGAGCCTCTGCCACCCCAAATAAAATGTTACTTGCGGAGTAAGCCGCCTACCTCGCTCTTTCTAACCAATCACATGGGTTTATTAAAAATGAGTGGGGTATTCTGTTCTCCGATTGGATAATAGCTGTTAATTTAGAGGACACTGTCCCTCCTCTTTCTGTCAGTCTGCACACGCCGCTATTGTGAAAGTCCAGTCTGTAGTTGCAGTATATCTTTCCACAGCAGTATGAAGGACTAACCTCAGAATACATAAGAAGACTCTTTATCTTCAAACTTTACGAGACCATACACCGTAAATCATAAAAACATTCAGTATTTCCAAAGAAGGACCTCCCAGTCAGAATACAATCTGCATTTTTGAGATAACCAACTGGTTTGAATCTCTTTCCATCTTTAAGTGTAGTTGGTCTGGAAATTTTTGTATGCAAATCTCTGGTGCAGATGGTTATACCCCCTCCGCTTTATAAGCCAACAAAGATTCAAGAACTGTAGACTCACAGTGGAACCCTCCGCATAAATTTATTGCAGATGCAAAAAATAGTTAATTGAACTGACTTAAGATAATAATTTCAAAAAGAAAGACAGATTTTTGTTTAATTACTATTGTTTTAAGAATTTAAGAGTTTTGGTCCTGGTTTAATCACATTTAGTCCTAGTTTAGACCTGGTTTAAACTTCTCCACAATAACTTCAGTCTGTCTGTACCCACTAACAGGTGCCACAATTAAGGAAGACTGTGCTCCTCGCTTTACCTGTGTTCATGATGTAATGGCAGAATTTTGTGTACAATCGATTTGCGTTGCAGCTATTACACATGAAGAGCAATAAGTATCTGACAGTGAACAAGCGTCTGCCTGCTCTGCTTGAGAAGAATGCCATGAGAGTCACGCTGGACGGCACTGGCAACGAGGGGTCCTGGCTGTTCATACAACCATTCTGGAAACTACGGGCCAATGGGGATAATGTAATAGTACTACTATTACTACTATTTCTACTGCTACTAAAACTACTATTCTTTTTCTTCTTCCTGTAACTCAGTTATTTGTGGATTGCAGGTTGTAGTTGGAGACAAAGTGATTCTGAATCCAGTTAATGCTGGTCAACCTCTGCACGCTTCAAACTATGAGCTGACAGACCATCCAGGCTGTAAAGAGGTAAAAAGCTTGTGGATAATGCCCAGTGTCCATATAAAGTGGCCATAAAACCTCTGTTTTATATGGATGAGTTGTTGTCTCCCCCTATAGGTGAACTCTGTGAACTGTAACACCAGCTGGAAGATCAACCTCTTCATGATGTTCAGTGACCACCGAGAGGAATTCCTAAAAGGAGTAAGCCTAAATATGTACCATTGGGCGTTATGATATATGATATAACACCCAAGATTAGATCATTATTAAATAGTTTTTCAGTGTCATGGTGATGATTTGTGTCTCAAATTTCTTATGTTTGATTCTCAGGGTGATGTGGTGCGTTTATTCCATGCTGAGCAGGAAAAGTTCCTCACCTGTGACGAGTACAAGAGCAAATTGCATGTGTTTCTGCGAACCACGCTCCGACAGTCTGCTACTTCTGCCACCAGCTCCAACGCTCTGTGGGAGGTTGAGGTACTATTATTTTTTGTTTTAATCCCTTGCATTCTTGAAGCAAGTTTGTCCATAAATCTCCTGTTTGATTACGCACTTGGCGTTTTGCCTGACTGATGAAGATGTTTTCTTAGGTGGTTCACCATGACCCATGCAGAGGAGGAGCTGGACACTGGAACAGTCTGTACAGGTTCAAACACTTGGCCACAGGGAACTACCTGGCTGCTGAGGTAAATATCCATAACATCTATAATTATAACATTTAATGTTTAGAATAATTAATTTTACTCCTGAAAATGATCTGTTTGCTGATTTAACCATAGTATCACATTGTTTCCAATAAGATAAGAGCCAACCAAAACGTGATGAACATTATATGTAAACACTTTGTTGAGGTTTCACATCTCACATGTGATTCATTTTCATGTTGTTTTTTTGTGTTACAGGAAAACCCTGGATATAAAGGAGACCTGGAGCTCACGTCCTCTGTAAGTCAACACTTGGAGTATTTTACTTTTCCTCTCAGACACAGCAGCCTTTATAGATACACTTTTTATTATTATTATTATCTGAAAAGCGAGTAACAAAGCCCTGTTTGGGAGTTTACATTTAACTAACTATTACAGTAAGTAAGTGTTGGTAAAGTCTGATCCTTGCCCTTTGACCCCTCCTTGCAGATGGACGGCAGCCGTAGTAAGAAACGTTCTCATGGAGAGAGGATCAAGTACAAATTGGTGGCAGTTCCTCATGGCAATGACATCGCCTCATTATTTGAACTGGACCCAACCACACTCCAGAAGACAGACTCCTTTGTACCCAGGTACAAACTAATACAAACCATTCTACTATATTAGTCATCAGATTCAGGCATAAACATGTGTACACCATTTCTTTATTACCTGAGCTGTGCTCCATTTGATTTAGTTTTTGTGTTTGTGTGCAATAGAAATTCTTATGTGCGTCTGAGACACTTGTGCACCAACACCTGGATTCAGAGCACCAATGTCCCTATTGATGTGGACGAGGAGCGGCCAATCAGATTAATGGTAAGGAAACAAGGTAGAGTCACCACCACTCCGAGCAATTATTAATTTCTATTTCTTCTAGTAATAACACTGCCAATTATATGAGATTTTACATACACTATATGTTGTTCTATACAGTATATTGTGTGTTTCACATTCATCTCATATTTTATATCTGTCTTATGTGTCTTTCAGTTGGGGACATGTCCAACCAAAGAGGACAAAGAGGCCTTTGCAATTGTGTCTGTTCCTGTCATGGAAATCCGAGACCTGGACTTTGCCAATGACGCCTCAGCGATGTTGAGTGCTGTGGTGGACCAGTTTAACCAGGGTTTCATCAGCCCCAATGACAGGAGGTGAGGAGCAGGGAGCAGTCTTTAAGAAAGTGAAAGTGGGGCAACAGAAGGTCAACATCTCTTTTCACAAAGGGTTTTTTCATGTTTTGTTGCTCCTTTTTCCTCCCCTCAGATTTGCAGTGAAGCTTTTGGAGGATCTAGTGTTTTTTGTGGCTGATGTGCTGAACAGCGGACAGCCAGTTTTGGATGTTGTGATGACCAAACCAAACCGAGAGAGACAGAAGCTGATGAGAGAGCAGAACATCCTCAAGCAGGTCTGAATATTTCTCGGATTTTATCAGATTTTCAATCAGTGGTGATAATGAGAAGATCAGGGGAAGGGTTCAGTTCCCCTGTGTCTGAGTTTCATGCTGTTCACCCCATCAATTCAGAACAAGCTATTTACGCTTTAACAGGACCCTGGTGCAGGTCCTTTCAATTTAGGTCCAACCCTGATCCTATTTTAACACTGGCCTTACAAAGATTTATATTCATTTTCCAGGTCTTTGGATTACTAAAGGCCCCATTTAAAGACCGAGGTGAAGGTGAGGGTCCTCTACTGTGTCTGGAGGAACTGTGCGACCAGAAGAATGCTCCCTATCAATACATGCTCCGATTGTGCTACAGAGTTCTCAGACACTCCCAAGATGATTACCGCAAGAACCAGGTTTGAACCAGGACTAATGCATTACTAAATCAAGTTTGAACCTGGACTTAAACCTGACATTTGTACAGGAGCACATTGCAAAGCAGTTTGGAGTGATGCAGAGTCAGATTGGATACGACATTTTAGCCGAAGACACCATCACAGCGTTACTCCACAACAATAGGAAACTCCTGGAGAAACACATTACCAAAACAGAGGTGGAAACCTTTGTCAGTCTGGTACGAAGGAACAGAGAGCCCAGGTGAGAAATATTACTACTAGTGCCACCACTTTCTTATCAGTCTGTCCTATCTATCTTCATAAAGTTTTTTATTTTTTTGTATTTATTTTTATTTTTTTTACAGGTTTCTGGATTACCTGTCAGACCTATGTGTGTCAAATAATGTAGCTATTCCAGTAACACAGGAGCTCATCTGTAAATGTGTTTTGGATCCTAAGAACCAAGACATCCTCATCAAAACAGAGTGAGACCATTTTCACTTACCAATTATTTCTTCAACAACATTTCTATATTGTTTGAATGAGACAACTTTTATATCAATGCTTTGTTATTATTGAAAGAAAACATAGACTAAAGTATAATAATATATTCAGTTAAATTTTGTATGTTTTATTCAAGACGTCGTGTCCCTAAAGAGGCTCCCGCTGGTGCTGTCACTGGGGAATACATGGATGAGTTTGGAGACGAGGATGAGGTAAATTTCACTTATGGGACAGTTATCATAATAAAAAATTAAATATATATAGTTTTGTTGGTATTCTAGATGCATTTTTTATATGAATCTGTCTGTGATGTCACTTCCTGTAGGTGTGGTTGATGTGGACAGATAAAACGAATGAGCGTCAGGAGAAGAGCATCAGACAGCTGGCTCAGGAAGCCAGACAAGGGAACGCACATGACGATAATGTGCTCACCTACTACAGGTAAAAACTTTTAACCAGTCATTTCACAGCAACACTGTATGTAACAAATCAGGAGGTGAGAGAGGGGAAAGCCCACAACGGAGCTGTAGGAGAAAATGAACCAATCAGATAGTGCAATTAACATTTAAAACATGTAATAACTAGTCAGGGGACAGACAGGACAGAAATGTACATGCCAGATACAGGTATGACTTATTTACAGTTGCAGGTACATTTATCCATTCAGGGGGAAACAAACATGATTGGATTTAAAGGTGCACTACATAACTTTTCTGAGAGATTGTTTTATGTTGTTGTTTAATGTCATACATCTCAATAGGAACAAGCAGGTGGTGGACTGACCATAAGGAAAGTTACATAGTGCACCTTTATATAAACATTTTTGTGACATCCTTGAAATTCTTTATCCAGAAATTTTGTGTGAGATTTCTTGAAAATTTTAAAGGCAGATCACAAAAAATCAGAATGTAATGGTTGGACTAATAATAATAGTGAAGAACATTTTTTAACTTCTGCAGGTACCAGCTGAAGCTGTTCGCCCGCATGTGCCTGGACAGACAATACTTAGCTATAGATGAGATCTCCAAGCAGCTGGATGTGGATCTGATCTTCCTGTGTATCATGGATGAAACGCTGCCCTTTGACCTACGCGCATCCTTCTGCAGACTCATGCTTCACGCTCATGTGGACCGAGACCCTCAAGAGCTGGTCACTCCGGTCAAGTTTGCCCGACTGTGGACGGAGATTCCCACCGCTATTACTATCAAGGAGTAAGAGTTCAATAAAGGCTAAGATTGCTAAGATTAGGACAACCTAAAATTAAACAAGAATTCAAACTGTGACTACAACAACCTATTAAACCAAACCTTTATCAGACTAATTCAGGAAAGAATGAGACGAAGTAGGACTGTACCAAGACGAAAACAAGACCAAACCAGAACCTCAAACTTTAGAATTACGTCTAAAACAAGGAAATCATTATATGAATAATTACAGACTGGTTTAGTTAAGCTTTCATTCTTATCAGTGAAATCTAATAATCCAAAATGTGTACCTCACCTGATTTTTTTGTGTTTTTACTTCCAGTTACGACTCAAATATGGATGACAGTCGAGATAACAAAAAGAACCGTTTTTCCAACACCATGGTTTTTATGGAGGATTATCTCAACAATGTTCTGAACGACGAGTTGCCCTTCCATAATGAGGAGAAGAACAAACTCACATATGAGGTTAGCATTGGGATCCACTTTTTACACGCTTACGGTTATAATATTTGGACATTATATTCCAGGTGGTGAGTTTGGCGCGTCACCTGATTTACTTCGGTTTCTACAGTTTCTTTGAGCTTTTACGCTTGACCCGGACTTTGTTAGGAATTATTGATTGTCGACCGAACCCTGCACACAGCGGACCTATGTTCCATGAGGAGTCTGCAGGTAATACATACTAATCATAATAATAATAATAAGAAGAAGAAGTGGTCTGTTGCTCTTTTTCACTGTTAATAACATAAAGAAACTACTGCTATTTAACACCCAATTAGTCACAAGTCAATATTTTTTGTTTCTTTGACATCCCCAGGTAAAAATGTAAAGAGGTCGATCCATGGCATGGGGCAGATGATGTCTACCATGGTACTGAACAGGAAACAGTCCATATTTGGTGGATCAGGACAGAGGGGGGCGGGGCTTGCACTTGAAGCACAGCGAGGCAAAGACAGCATAGAGAACATGGACCTGACCGTGATGGACACCAAGCTCAAAATCCTCGAGATCCTGCAGGTTTAAGATCTATTTAATTCTAGTCTGTTGTGCTGTTAAGACTGGTATAAACCTGGTTCTGTTTTTCTGTCTCCAGTTTATCCTGAATGTGCGCCTGGATTACCGGCTTTCATTTCTTTTGTCTGTCTTTAAAAAGGAGTTTGTAGAGGTTTATCCAATGGCTGATGCTGATGCCACAACCAATATGGAGACTGCAGGTAAGACTTGGACTAATACCAGAACCTGGACTTGACCAGAACCAATATCCAGCCCATAAGTGACACAGACTACGATACAGACCACAGTGAAAAACATTCCCATGAACATTGTTCAGTACTTACACCAGAACTTAGCCAACAGTACAACATTTATAATCAATGCAGACTAAAGGTGATGATATATTGACCTGAGTCAGAATGAATTCCTTTGAGTAAAGTTTAAACTTGTTCCTCTGCAGCCTCCATAAACCTCTTGCAGATTGGAGAACAAGCCGAAGCCATGTTTGGTGTTGGGTGAGTTCAGGAAAAGAAAAGCATACAATACATACAAGAAGATTTCTAAGGACAAATCCATATTAAACCATGTATTTTTCCTCTGCACAGGAAGGGGAACAGTGTGTTGGAGGTGGATGATGAAGGCGGAAGGATGCTACTGCGTGTTCTGATCCACCTCACGATGCACAACTATCCCCCCCTAGTGTCTGGGGCACTGCAGCTGCTGTTCCGACACTTCAGCCAGAGACAGGAGTTGTTACACACCTTCAAACAGGTACAAATGTTAAATGTTTTAGGATCAGGATTTTGTCAACACATCTCTTAGTTGTTAACCTAATACTAATGTACTGGATATTTTACGATGCTAAATATGTAATGAGGTGTTCACACAAAAGTATACTGATACTTCTTGTATTTAGAAATACAGTAGTGACCTTATCGGGTAGTTGTTTTTTGGGGGGTATCTCTCTATGGACATTTTGCATGCTTGCACAAACATGCTTGGTTAAAGTAATTTTTTTCAAAGGTTTCTTAATATTTGCTTTTGTAGAAGCTACAGAATTTAGTTTGTTCCTTAACCATACACCATACAATTTCCGGCACTAAATTCACCTTCTGCTCTTAAAGTTTGTATTTTTGTGTTGCGTACAGGTGCAGCTGCTGATCTCTGCGCAAGATGTGGAGAACTACAAACTGATCAAAGCAGATCTGGACCGACTGCGGACTTTGGTGGAAAAGTCCGAACTGTGGGTTGAAAAAAAGAACTCAGGAGAGAAGAAGGAGAAGGGAGGGGACAAGAAGAAAGACGAGAAGAAGGAGAAGACTGAGGTGAGGAGCATAGTTAAGGTGTGAAAGGAGAGAGAGAGAGTATAGGATGAAAAGGAGAGAGTGAGACTTTAGTATAGAGAGTATTAGTATTGACTGGACACTTACATTTATGGCAATGCTGATGTTGCTTGTTTTGGTTAAAATCAAGTAACATCAGCAACTAGCGATCCACAAATTCAAGGCAAGACAAGAAGAAGAGGGTTGAGTTTGCAAGGAGTGAGGCAAGGAGAGAGAAAAGACAAGGAAGGAGAGAATTACTTAGGTAGGAAGACAAGAAGGGGGAGAGGATGGAGAGCATAACAGATTAGTATGAATGAGCTGCAATGAAGTGAAAGTAGAATGGATGAGAAAGCTTAATTAATTTACACTAATTTACTATGTTTACCTAACACATTAACTTTAACTAATTACTATTTAATTAACAAAGCACGTCTGTTTTGCAATCGTGACTTGACTACATCTAATAGTCATCTGGGGAATTGCAGTGATGTTTTATAAAATGACTAAACTCAAATGTCTCATCTGTATTGCCTTTTTCCAGCTAAATAACAGTAGTTTTCTTAATAACTTACTAAACACTATATATTACTCATAAACACACTAATATTTATTTAAACTTGAGGTTTAACAATGGGGGCTTGGCTGGTTTTGCTGCGTTCCGCTCAAACTGCTGGCTGGGAGTTTCTTCTTTGTCTTTGAATATGGATGAATGATCTCTGTTATATATTGTACGCATTTCATCTTGCTTTGGTTGGGTTTGTATGTTCTTGCTACTGTCCCGTGCCTTCAATGTTTCTCCTGACCTGTAGGGGGCATCAGAAGAGCCTGTGGTGAAGAAGGACAAACTGGAGAAGACAAATGAAAACTACCAGAGAGTCAAAGAGGTCAGAGCATTTCTAATGTCATCTTGTCTTTGAGCCGGTGTTTGGTTGGTGGATGTTTTGATGTTGGTTTTGAATTCTGATTTGCTGGTGGCTTCTGGGCAAATTTTTACATATTAATTTATAATCGAATGTGCATACCCCTTTACAGTTCAAAACTATGCACTATGGACAATGACACAAGGGTTGATCATGGCAGTGTTTCCTGGTTTTGATTACTTGGGGGTCTCTTCCAGCTCACCCCATTTTTTGTTAGGTGAGGTAGGTCCTGCCAAAAAACTGATGTTTTGATGTCAGTAAATGGGGTCTAAACTAGATAGGTGCTGTCTTCATTTTAAAATAATTTCTAATTATCTATATTTATTATTATTATTATTATTATTATTATTATTATTATTATTATTATTATTATTATTATTATTATTATTATTATTATTATTATTATTATTATTATTATTATTATTGTACATACATTTCTTATATGTAGTTAAGTCAACAACTGAATACTAGGTTTGAAAACCAGTGATAGCATGTTTTGCCTGCCCTGTCTTTTTTCGTTAAGATTCTGGAGCGTTTGAATAAAATGTGCAGTACCGGAGTGTGGAAGAAACAGCAGAGACTCTTGAAGAACATGGGCGCCCACAAAGTCATGTTGGACCTGCTCCAAGTGTCTTACGACAAGGTAGTTACTTCCTCAAAGTAATACTACTCACGTATATACTCTCAGATTTTTCACCTTTACCTTCCTGTTTCAGAATGATCTGAAGATGCAGGAGATCATCCGCTACACTCACCAGTTCCTGCAGAGGTTCTGTCTTGGGAACCAGGAGAATCAAGCACTGCTGCACAAAAACCTCAGCCTTTTCCTTAACCCTGGGGTATAGAACTTAGCTGTTGTCCATTCTGACAAGTTAACAAGCCAATTAACACTTTAGTGTTGTGGTCTGATCATCTCCTCCTTTGGTTTACATAGCTGCAGGAAGCAGAGACCGTGCAGCACATCTTCAGTAATAACTACCAGCTCTGCTCTGAGATTTCTGAGAGCGTCCTTCAACACTTCATCCACTGCCTTGCCACTCACGGACGCCACGTGCAGTACCTCAACTTCCTCCACACCATCATCAAGGCTGAAGGGAAATATGTGAAGAAGTGCCAGGACATGATTATGACTGAGGTATTAACTTTTTGAGACTAGATTTGAAGATTTTCAGAAAGAAAAACTGCTCTAAAATGTATAATTTTCATTTTAGATAAATAAATATCACCCAACACTTAAATTAATATTCTGTGAAAAAATAGGGATGTATTGAGCCAATATATGGGATTAAATATAGTATCTATTTAGTGTAAATGGGCGTCAAAATCCAATTCAGATATGTATTTTAAGACTTGATCAGTTCAGTCCTCTCAGACCAGTCTATGATTCCTATAAAGCTGACTAAACAGGTGAAACTGACAGGAAAATATTATGTTTCCACAGCTGACCAATGCAGGCGAAGATGTGGTGGTCTTCTACAATGACAAAACTTCATTCAATGTGATGCTGCAGCTCATGACTGAGAGCAGAGAGGGCGTGCAGGAGAACAGTCCACTCAGGTGAGGAAAAGAGGGGTTAACTAATGTGTTAGAATTTGACCATTTTATTATTTTATATGCAGCATTCAGTCTACTCTGGGCAGTTTTAACTCTATTTGAGATCTAATGATGTGATTTTTTAATTTTCTTTTCAGGTACCACATTTCTCTAGTGGAGTTGTTAGCCGCCTGTGCTGAAGGAAAGAATGTGTACACAGAAATCAAATGCACCTCACTACTTCCCCTGGAGGATGTGGTGAGAGTGGTTACGCATGAGGACTGCATCACTGAGGTATGTTTAAGCCATATTACTTCATATATTCTAGATAACGATTAATATAATTTGTGGCAGTTAAGATTTGGTTTAGTCCAAATTTAGACCTGGTCATTGTGTTACTATACCAATATTTTCCAAAGTTGGGATTAAAAGTTAGTCATTTACAGTTGTAGAATGATAATTTGTGATGTTTGTGTGGTCAGGTGAAAATCGCTTATGTGAACTTTGTGAACCACTGTTACGTGGACACTGAGGTGGAGATGAAGGAGATCTACACATCCAACCACATTTGGAAACTTTTTGAAGATTTCACAGTGGACATGGCTCGGGTAACATGGTTTAAAGCACTTTCTCTGTGTTATGCTGATGTCACAATAATAACTATAAGGACAAATGAAAAAAAAATTACAGTTGTCTTTTCAATATTCACATGTATTTGTTTGCTTGAAGGGAGAAGTTTTTGTTATTATGCAATGCCAATTTTGACATGTAAGCTGTAGATGCCAGATACATGATGACTACAGCGTGTAACTATTATCAAAATATTTCCTGGTGTCAAGCTGTATTTTTAGTGTATTTTTACAATTTGCTTATACATGTTTTATTCACCTCCACTTGGTACAGCTGATTTGGTGTGATATAAGCAAATAAGTCAAAGTGAATTGTGCATCCATCAAGAGTTATTTTATTAGGCACAAAATGATGAAAACTATATATCAACAGCTCTGTTAGGGTTAACCTGCTTATTGTATTTCATTTATTCAGGTGTGTAACAAACGTGAGAAACGCCTCTCTGACCCGGTTCTAGAGAAGTATATCATTAATGTGGTCTTTGATACCATCACAGCCTTCTTTAGCTCTCCCTTCTCTGAGAACAGCACCAGTTTGCAGGTAAAACTCCACTCTCCATCTGCAGCAGGCTCCTACTACTATATTTGTTGATCTAAAGATTGAATAGACCTGATGCAATCTAATTTTATTTTTGTTTTCTTTGATATCTTGTTCAGACCCACCACACTATAGTAACACAGCTGCTACAATCGTCGGTTCGACTCCTGGATTGCCCCTGGCTTCAGCAACAGCACCGACCACAGGTTGAAACTTGCATCAAGACTCTGGCCATGACAGGTGAGTCTAGCCCTCCCCCACCCCCTTTTTACATACAGATGAGTCCATCCCCGCTCTCTTTAAATACAGGTGAGTTTAGCCCCATCCTTTTCAAATACAAGTGAGTCCAGCCCCATTCTCTTTAAATACAGACGAGTCCGTCCCTGCTTTCTTTAAATACAAGTGAGTCTAGCTCAGCCCTCTTTAAATATAGGTGAGTCTAACTCGATATGACAAACAAACGATATGGACAGGACAGGGCCCAGGCCTGCCCTGGCTACAGACTGGTCCCAAACAAGTCTCCCTGAGTCTCTCCCTTAGAGTATCTATTCCCTAGGACATCTGAGCTCTGAGTATTTATACCAGAATGACAAGCATCATACATTACAAAAGCAGGGTCACATCTGTTCACAGTCATATGTTAAGACAGGTAAAACAACAAAGGGTTTCCTGGAGGATGGGGCAGAGGACACATGTTAATGTCTGGTCTGGGTCTCTGACAGACTGATACAGATCAAATGCATTTACACAAAGACGTATGATAAGAATATTTTCTTCACAACATGAATGCACATACATTTCCATCACAGGTGTAATTTCCTTTTTTGATTGACAGAAGACTACACACATCTTCTTCACTGACAGAAAGTGTCTTCCCTTCTAACAACTGGTCTCTGTGTCTTTTCTGTTCTCAGCCAAAAGCCGTTCCATCTCCATCCCACTGGACCTTGAGGCTCAGATCAACTCCATGTTGTCGACTTCAGCACTGAACTCTCTCTCTCGCTCCAATCCTCACTATAAGTCTTCTCGCACAACTCGCGTCGCTGCCCCTAGCAACCCTTGGGACTACAAGAACATCATTGAAAAACTACAGGTAGCCACAAAAGAAACAGACTAAACATGCATGGGTTGAGGCAGGCAGAATAATATGCTTTTGGTGTTCCTCATGCACTGTTGCTATAGGTAAAAATCTTGCAAAAACTAAAACAAAGATATAATCTTGTTTATTTCAGGACATGATCAACACTTTGGAGCTGCGCCTTAAGCCTTTAGTGAACGCAGAGCTCTCTGTCCTAGTGGATGTACTGCTTCAGCCTGAACTGCTGTTTCTGGAGGGAACAGATGCAAGGCAGCGCTGCGAGACAGGCGGATTCATATCCAAGTGAGACTAAAACATAACTCAAAATAAGTAGGAGTACACTTGAGTGTACTGTTATTTTTGTTCATGATGAATATAGAGAAGTTCATGTTTTCACTGTGGACTCTTGTATGTGTTTTGTAGATTGATCCAGCACACTAAAGCTCTGATGTCATCTGAGGAGAAACTGTGTATCAAAGTGTTGAAGACACTGCAGGAAATGCTTATCCGCACCTTCGACTTCGATGAAAAGGTCTCACATTTCTCAAATCTTTACTTGTAGGACCCAATATTTTGACAGTTACATTTTGAGAGCATTATAATAACCACACTAGCATCAACAAATGAGTAAAACCTGTAGCCAATGACCAATCTCTCCTCTCTAAATATTTCCATTTTTAAAAAACAGATAAATATTGTGGGAATTAACACGTTCATTAGCTGTAGTAAAAATGTTATCTATCCATTTCAAAACTAGATACTCATTTGAACTCAATTTGCAGCATCAACACTGAAAAAAATTACATAAATAGGGCAAAATTAAAAAAAAAATTCTGAATAGATCCCTAGATCCCTTATGCTCGTTTAATTCTGGGTTGAAAAGTACATTCCATTGTGTTTTGAGGCATTAAATTGGTATCAAATATCAAGTCTTACCCTTAGTATCAAAATCTAAAGTGTGCTCGTATATATATGCTTATATATATACCCTTATGCTTATTGTTTGAAGTATGTCTCACAAGTACAAGTATAGATGAAACCAGACATTTACATACACTATATGAAAAGACACATATGCTTTTAGGATTACCAAAATAATTGTATTACCAGAATTACCAGAATAATGAGTTTTGGGGGTTTTTTTTGACAATTTTTCATTCATTCTTCAAAGTCAGAAGTTTACATACATTTCATTAGTATTTGGTACCATTACCTTTAAACTGTATGGGTCAAATGTTTTGGATATTCTTCCACAAGATTCTCAGAATAGTTGGCAGGAATTTTGGCCCATTCCTCTTGATAGAACTGGTGCAACTGAACCAAGTTTGTAGACCGCCTTGCACATGGCTTTTTAGGTCTGCCCATAAATTTTCAATAGGTTTGAGATCAGGGCTTTGTGATGGCCACTCCAAATCATTGACTTTGTTATCCTTAATCCACTTTGTAACCAGTTTGTCAGTATGCTTTGGGTCATTGTCCATTTGGAAGACCCACTTGCAACCAAGCTTTAACTTCTTGACTGATGTCTTGAGATGTTGCTTCAGTATTTCCACATAATGTTCTTTCCTTATGATGCCATCTGTTTTGTGAAGTGACCAGTCCCTCCTGCAGCAAAACAACCTCACAACATGAAACTGCTACTCCTGTATTTTACAGGTGGGATGGTGAATCAGGTTTGTCAGAACACAGGACATGTCTCCAAAAATTAAGGTCTTTGTCCCTGTGTGCATTGGCAGTTTGCTGTCTGGAAGTTACACCCAAGGATGCACCATTGTGCAAGTCCACAATTTTCTTCCTGATCTCTTCTCTTTCTCTCTTGGCTGATTTATTTTGACTTTCCCATGATGTTACACAAAGAAGCCGTGTGTTTCAGGTGTGCATTCAAATACATCCACAGGTGTGTTTGGAAGCTTCCAAAGAGATTACATCATCATCTGGGTTTTTCCAAATAGTTTAAAGGTGTGGTAAAATAAACTCCTGACTTTGAAGAAAGTAATGAAAATTATTATTATTCTGGCATTTAGCAAATAGAAATTATTCTGGTAATCGTAATTGACCTAAAATGTTTAGTGTAATTTCATGTCAGACAGTGAGGGAAAAAAGCGTATGTGTCTTTTTATATAATGTCTGTAAACTTCTGGTTTCACTGGTATTTTCCAGGGGATTGCTTTGAGGAAAGTGCTGCTACAGAATTATCTGTTTCCGACTAAAAAGAACAATCCCAAAGCTGACTTGGCTGAGCTCATGTCTGCAGGTAAACAAACACTTAAGTGCAGTACCTCCAGAGATATATTGTTAAATACAACATTTACAGATAATCTAGCCATTAAGAGCTTAAAGATGATATTCTGTTTAATTAAGGCCCAGAACAGGAGAGGGACTGGGCAGCGGTGGCAGCGAATCAGTGCCGCCTTGATCGAGAAGGAGGGACAAAACTGTTCACTGATTTAGTGATGAGCACCAAGAATGACAAGATCTTCCTGGAGAGCATCCAGCTGGCCATATGTCTGCTGGAGGGAGGCAATACTGAGATTCAGGTAAGATTTTTTTGGCACTATATCATAAAACACAGTACAATAAAAAATAGTAAAATAATTGGTGACAGTTTATGATAACTACACTATTTACAGCCTTAATAAAGCATGATGAAAGACTTAATTCACAATGACCAAATTGTTTATTAAGACCACTTAAAGGTATTTTATGATCTAAATAATGTTTTTTCCTCATAAAAAACATACCTGGATTTGTGGGTTTTTCATTCACATGTTAAACACTGCATATTTAGGCTGAGTTCAACTCTCAGACTCTTGTCCACCTTGTGATGTCATGTAGTAATACAGGAATTACTCGACTGTGTTTTTATACTCCATACACCTCCACTAGAATCATTTGGATGATTTCAGCCCTGGAATTACAAATATCTTCTGAACTAAAGATACGAGATAGCTATTAACTTGAAAACTACCACTAAGTGACATCACAATGTGGAACAGAGCATTTTGAGCTTTGGAAATGTAGACAAACTAATAATAAAGGACTACTCAAGTGTGTGAATTAAACAAAACACAACTCTGGGTATGTTTTGTGGAGGTACTATTATAACATGGCTTAAAGCTCACAAGAATCCCTTTTGTATAATATAGGGGTTAAGTGTTAGTATTAAGTAGATAATAAGCCTAAATCATTCTTAATAAACACGCTTTTCATTATGAATTGAGTCTTTATTATGACAGAATGAAGGTGTAGTTATTATAGATAAACCAAATAAAGTATATTTGCACATTCTCATAATTCACAAGTTAAAAACCCATTGTCTCTATATTTCTACTCAGAACTCCTTCTATAAGCTGATGATGGGTGATAATAAATCAGAGAAGTTCTTCAAAGTCCTAAACGACCGTATGAAGGAGGCGCAGACCGACATTAAAGCCACAGTATCAGTGAATGTGGGAGAGATGACCCACAAGGCCAATGAGAAAGAGCTCGAGCCAGGTCTATACCCAGTAATCACTCTGGATACATTACCTCAACATCATGTGGACTTTTCACCTTAGATGTAGTTCCAGTAGCATTAGTAGAAGACGCTGTAAGAAAAGGGGCTTCTCTACTAACTTCTCATACTGTTTCTATGAGGGCATGGGGATATGGCCAGATTTTTTTAAGATGATGTAAAAGAGGAAATTTTATATAATTGAGAATATACCTAAGGCTGCTTAAAAGAATGGCTAAAGAATGGCTTTCATAATATTTATAAGTACTTATTTTAAGCTATTCACATCTTATCTCTTTCATTATTAGAGTTTTAGCCTCTCAGTCACTCGCTATAGGCTTTATCAGTAGCAGTTAGCCATGATTTTTATCTGCCTTCCATTGCAACTGAGAGGAAAATCAGCAGCAGTGAACATGCAATTATATCACAATATTCCAAATCTCATATCATCCCCAAATATGTTACAACATATCAGCAGCAATAGTTATATTGTTTCTTTTACTGTGAAGGTTCCCCTTCTGGGCTGGTTCTTCCTGGGTCCCTCTTGGTCCAGAATCAGGTCGCAGCTCATACAGAACCTCAGCAGAAAGAGGTGGAGACTGAGATGGGTCCAGCCGTTACCATAATGAAGCCAATCCTCCGCTTTCTCCAACTACTCTGCGAGAACCACAATCACGACCTGCAGGTGAGGACTATTCATGGGTTTCAAGCTATGCCAACATTGCCTAAGTCCAGACTGATATCTCTCTCTATTTTTTATACAGAGGAGTAAACAATCAGATAAGTTTATTTCAGTGACACATGTGAAACGAATTAGCTCATTGGGCATCTAGCATTTAGAACAAAATCTACTTTCTCTCCCCTCAGATTTTAGAGTTTAGTGCTTTGCTCATTGATTCTGCTGAAATCCACAATGTTTTTCAGTCCCTGCGATATTTTTTCCTTTCTTTTTTCCAAGTAAGTAGCCATATTTGTTTTGATACAGACGAGCCATTCATGTCACTGACATCTTATTGGTATTGGAGAAGTCATAGCAATTACACAATTCAGTGTGGAAAGGTCTTCACAATAACCTTCAAATCAGGAAGGAATTTTTGCCTGAAACAAATTAATACTGAATATAATCAAAAGTATGTCAAATCATAGTCAGGATTTTATACAAAGAACATTTCTGCAAAGGAACACTGAACTCAGTCTAATGTGTACTAAACCAATACATCAGGACTAAACTGTGTCTAAACTAGGATTAACTCAAGTCTTGCCTTCTACCCAGAACTTCCTGCGGTGCCAAAACAATAAGACCAACTATAACTTGGTCTGTGAGACGCTGCAGTTCCTGGACATCATGTGTGGCAGCACCACTGGGGGACTGGGTTTACTCGGACTCTACATCAACGAGTCCAATGTGCCCCTCATCACCCAGACCCTGGAGACCCTCACTGAATACTGCCAAGGGCCCTGCCAAGAGAACCAGGTGAGAACCAGGTCTAGTCCAAGTCCAAACCAGGACTGAATCAGGTGTTTTGATTTCATTCATCCATGTGTGGTATAAGGAATGCAACAATTCACATGGGGCAATACAAGGCACCAGATTGAGTACGTGTACATGGGTACAAAATTTTGCCATAGTAAATAATGAATAAATAGTGTGGTTCAGTTGATTATTTTTGAACTTTATATTTTTACAGTCATTACAACTAATTAAAGATCTCTAACAGACCAGCACTTTACACATGTTTGTGCCAAATTTAAACACATGGAAAAAAATATCTCATGACATAATTTTCTACATGTGCACACTTGAGGCAGTTTTAACTTGGAAGATCTTGTGATCCCTGTTTACATATACAAATTGTATTTCAGACTTGTATTGTGACCCATGAGTCAAACGGCATTGACATTATCACTGCTTTGATCCTGAATGACATCAGCCCACTCTGCCGTTACCGCATGGACATGGTTCTGGAGCTCAAGGTCTGTAAAATACTCAACCCTAGACCTAACTGGGTTGCTCTACTCAGTTTGAACAGGTTAAAATACATTTCTGTACCTTTATAATTTTAAGTCTTTTTTTTTTCAGGACAATGCATCAAAGCTGCTGCTGGCTCTAATGGAGAGTCGGCATGATAATGAGAATGCCGAAAGAATTCTGTTCAACCTTAGACCAAGAGAACTGGTACTTAATAATATGCAATATAAGACTTTTATTGCATCCATAGACTTCCTCTTTCTTCCTTATGCCTCCAATTTACAGGCAGCTCTGGCCATCCTTCTACCAATGTAAACCTTTCGAATCTTGTGATTCCTCATCTTGAACATAAAAAACAGGAACATCTTCTTGTCTCCTCAGGTGGATGTAATAAAGAAGCTGTACCAACAAGACCCAGACTGTGAGGGTGAAGTTTCTCCTCAGGACGTGGGCCATAACATTTACATCCTGGCCCAGCAGCTCGGTCCACACAACAAGATCCTCCAGGGCCTTCTCAAGCCTCAGAAGAGACAGCAAGAAGGAGACGACAGCCTCAGCTCTATGGT
This sequence comes from Periophthalmus magnuspinnatus, assembly GCF_009829125.3. Taxonomy (NCBI): domain Eukaryota; kingdom Metazoa; phylum Chordata; class Actinopteri; order Gobiiformes; family Gobiidae; genus Periophthalmus; species Periophthalmus magnuspinnatus. The sequence continues at coordinate 18,417,037 of NC_047132.1, forward strand.
ACTCAGCTGGGACTGGGTTTAGATCTGGTTTAGTCCTACTTTAGATCTCAGTTAGCTCCTATGTAGTTTGCATAGTTCTAACATAGTTCTTTACTTGCCTCACAGTTGAACTTGAACAATCGGCCACTCTCTCAAATGTTGAAGTCTGGTGGTCCCCCTCTTGCTTTGGAGCAGGACCCGCTGGACTACTACGACCAGCTCACCGCTCAGATTGAGGTTTGAGGAAAAATATTATGATTTTCCAGTTAATAAAGATGTTATCAAACAGCAATGATTATGAAATACATTCATAGAAGCAATTAACATGTCATTAAACACAATCCAGTTTGGACCTCTTTTCTAAGAATTCCTGGGACTCTTTGAGTATCTTTGGTACCCAGGTTGGGAATAACTGATCGAACCATTACAATTTGTCAAAGCTCAAATCCCAAACCATTTCATATCTAACGAAACAACTTTGGGCCAAAATATTTACTTGGTGGCCAATATACAATACAGTATAGTGACAATGCAATCTGTACCATTAATGGTGTATGTAAGTGTATGTACACGGGTATGTAGGTATTAGCATTTTGTACTACATAGTATCTACATAGTATTAATAGTAGTGCTTCTGGTTCTCTGCAGATTGTGCGTGAGGATCGCAGCATGGAGCAGATTGTGTTCCCTGTTCACCCCATCTGTGAGTTTCTGACTGAAGAGTCCAAGGTCAGAGTGTTCAACACCACAGAACAGGATGAACAGGGGTCAAAGGTCACACACTTCTTTGAGCAGACCTCCTTCCTGCATGGAGAGATGGAGTGGCAGAAGAAACTCAGGAGTAAGTTCATGAAATACTAGTACTAGTCCTTCTGTTATAACATGTTATAGAGTGAAATTGGCCAAAAAAGCATGGCGTTACTTAAAACTTAAAACACTTATACATTTTTCAGGTATGCCCGTGCTTTACTGGTTCTCTCGGAGGATGACTCTGTGGGGAACTATCTCCTTCAATCTTGCTGTTTTTATAAATCTCATCATCGCCTTCTTCTACCCATACAACTCAGGACAAGGTACTACTTCTAGTACTACTACCATTAGTACTTTTGATGATTGTCAAAAATAGAATATGCTGAAAGAAACAGTGTACAGTTTAGTAGGTAGAAAGTCCTGATCTTAAGCTTTCTGATGTTTCCCTGGTCGGATCCCAGGTTCCATTGATGACTCGGTCCTCTTAATGGTCTTCTGGATCTTGACCGGGATGACGGTCTTGGCGCTTCTGGCTCAGAAGTATGGACTCCGACTGTTGACCCTGGCTTTAATCCTGAGGTCGGTCTACCACCTCGGTATTGCCAACACCCTGTTGCTGCTCGGATCGCTCAATGTAAGACCTTCCTCTGGCATAATTTTAAAAAAAAATGTGTATTTTGTATTATGACTCTAAAGGGACATTTCCTTTTCAGTGGTACATTTAGGCTTAAAATGTTGTATTTTGTTTTAGTGCAACATACTGTACCTAAAGTTATTATGGTAACATGTAATAATAACTACATTTTTAATAGCCATAATAAAGTTTGAACAAAGAGAAGTTAATGTCATACTGTGGAACATTCTAAGCAAAGCAATAACATCTCCATAGTCATGTAGGTGGTGGACCCTCTGTCTGAAAAGTTATATAGTGCATCTTTAATTAAGTAGTCACTAAGTCTTCATAAACTATGCTTTATTATTAAGGTGTTATTATAAATTGATACAGTTATTGGTTCATGTTTAATAATTGATTTTGACTTTCTGTATTGAGTAACTCATCCCAGTCTAATCTTAATCTTTCTGGCCCACAGCTGCTGAATAAAATTGTCTTTGTGGTGAGTTTTGTGGGGAACAATGGGACCTTCATTATGGGCTACAAGGCCATGATTCTGGACATGGAGTTCCTGTACCACCTGGCCTACGTCCTCACCTCCACCCTGGGCCTGTTTGTACATGAGCTCTTCTACAGCATCCTGGTAAGTCTTGGTCTACATCTGTGCTAGTCCTGGGGAAGCTCTTAGTTTAATCCTGGTTTATGCTTAATTCATCTCTTAGCCCAAATATTTTTCGTTTTGTTTTTCAGCTTTTTGACCTGATCTACCAAGAGGAGACTCTGCTAAATGTGATCAAAAGTGTGACTCGAAATGGCAGGTCCATTCTTCTCACAGCACTGTTGGCTCTGATCCTGGTTTACTTGTTCTCCATCGTGGGCTTCCTGTGTCTGAAGGAGGACTTCATCATGGAGGTTGACCCGCTGCCGCAGATCTCTCAAGGTCTGGACCAGAGTCTCTTCACAAACAAAAGCTCCCATATTCTCACAAATAATGTTTTAAGAGCAAAGTTAAAAAAACAAAAAACAAACTATAGTAATAGTGAGTTTAATTTGCACACGAGCCATTGTATGTTGTAATCTCTTTTGTCTGGTCTCTGTAAAAAAACAAAACAATAATGGGGATGACCACACATCTTTCGTAAAGCCAGAATAAAGTCGTCAATAAACCCTATTGTTAAATACTATTGCAGCGGCAGCGGAGCAGAGCGAGGCAGCCCAGGACTTCCTCCGTTCCTGTTCTGCAGATGGAGTGAGCTGTACCACGGAGACTTCTGCTATAGCAGCACCCGAAGGGGAGGAGGGTGAGAGCAGCTGCATTTGTTCATGTTGTAGATGGATAGCATTACGTCATTATTATGTCATTCTGTACTACACCACAGTAGTACATACAAGTATTGTAGTTAGCTGGGATCAAATCTGTGTAGGAGGCCTAAAACAGACCTTTGAAACTTGTGTCTTCTTAAATTGTAAATGCAGTGCAGAATTTGTAAATAAATAAGACCACTTGTATGTGGATCATTTTGTTTTAGTATTAAAAAAAATCCTGATTTTGAAAATATAATCTAGATTCATGCAGGTACTTGCACAGATGATTATAGATGTCACTTACAAATATCAGAAGTTCTTACAGTTCTCTAAGTGAGATCATCAGTAATTAGTATTGTCTTCCTTGTTAACTATAATAATCCCTCAGTCGTCCAGGTATGATCCATAGTAAAAAAAAATTAAAAAAATAATTAAAAATAAAATAAAATAAATACATAAATTCTGGACAAAACTTTTTGAGTGAAAAAAACTTTTTGTCAAGTTGACAGGATTGAATTTTTCTTTTACTATGGAAGTTTTCTATGTTAGTTAGAATAAGAAGATTCACTGTTATCTTCTTTTTTTTCCAGAGGAAGCAAGTACAGAACGTGCCTGTGACACACTGCTCATGTGCATTGTCACTGTTCTGAACCATGGCCTGAGGAACGGAGGAGGAGTGGGAGATGTGTTGCGCAAACCCTCCAAGAATGTACGTACAGCCAGCTATATCCCAGAGAGGTAGCCTGCCCAGCAAAGGGCACTATTATTATTATTATTATTATCATTATACTGTTTATGTTTGTCCAGGAGCCGCTGTTTCCTGCACGTGTGGTGTATGACTTACTCTTCTACTTCATTGTGATTATCATCGTCCTAAACCTGATCTTTGGAGTCATCATCGACACGTTTGCAGACCTGAGGAGCGAAAAGCAGAAGAAAGAAGAGATCCTCAAGACGACATGCTTTATATGTGGTTAGTTGCATTACTGATTGGAATAACAGTCAGAGTTACACTGGCGAATATTTTCTTCTTTATAAGATCCCTCTCATCTCAGGTGTACCCTGTTTTCCATCTCTCTTTACCAGGTTTGGAGAGAGATAAGTTTGATAACAAAACAGTTTCCTTTGAGGAACATATCAAAATGGAACACAACATCTGGAACTACCTCTACTTCATTGTCCTGGTGCGAGAAAAAAACAAGACGGACTACACAGGACCAGAGAGCTATGTGGCCCACATGATCAAGGTTTGGATCAGAACCATTGGGAGGCTAATATGACCCAAGTTAAAGAACATGTTTTTGTTTGGGGTTTTTTGGTTTTTTTTGGACTTGTCAAATGTAGGACAAAGCAGTATTACTCAAACATGCAGAAATCAATCGAAATAAAACTGTGAGTAAGCGAATGATGAGGGAACACTGTTATAACATAGAGAAACAATTGGTTTAAACCAGCAGGAGACGGGTTTAGCTTAGTTAATTGTACTGATATGATCGTGCAGGCCCATCTCTTGTATGACAGCTGTAGTGTAAACGTACCACCACTGGTTTGTCTTGAATATCAAGGAATTACTATGAACTAATATTAATAACGTATTGAAGAAGTAAAAGTTCATCCAGTGTTTGATCATTATCCTTTATGGTGAACTGAAGTGGCTGTCTGTACTGTTTTGTAATTGTCTATGAATTGATCAGCAAGTAAACCCACCTGATGAATGGGAAGGTCATAAATGCAGACTAATAAAATTCCTCCATCCATTCTTCCTCTGCTGATGTCTGTGTCCAGAACAATAACCTGGACTGGTTCCCACGGATGCAGGCCATGTCTCTGGTGGTGACAGATGCAGATGGAGAGCAGAACGAGATGAGGATGCTCCAAGATAAACTAGCTTCAACCATGAAAGTGGTCACTACACTGACCGGGCAACTTAATGAACTAAAGGAACAGGTATGGCCCTTTCACAAAATCCATCCATATGAATATATTTAAATGTATTGATATTCTTTTTGGTTTATATGTAAAACGTGTTTGTGTAGATGACAGAGCAGAGGAAGAGGAGGCAGAGGATGGGCTTTGTGGACGTACAGAATGGAGCCACACCTGGACCTCCAAGCGCCGCTGGAGGGAACCACCAGATCTACAAGTCCTGAACCAGACTTGAGCACTACAAGTCTACAGCCCAGAACCACAGTTTAAGTACAAATCTAAGCACAAATCCTGACTATGAGATCTAACCAAGGTTTTAGTTAACAAACACATGAATACAAGTAAATGCAACAAACCTGGTTTAGGGCCTCTTCTAGGGTGACCACCTCAAATTGATAAAAAAAAAAGAGAGGGATACTTTGAATGTGGTGAGATATGGAGGGACAGACTCTGGAATATTAATCCCTAGAAAATACTTGACTGCAATAATTTAAACATAAGATGCATCCATATAAAAAACAGAATGCCAATTCTGTTGAATTTTGTTGCGAGAAAAAAAAAAAAAAGTGTATTTAATTTTTATAATTAATATGCCATCAATGAAAAAGTGGGACAGTGCCTAAAGGGCTGTGCATGGCAACCGACCGAGGCACAGGTGGTTACCCTAACCCAGGGGTCGGCAACCCATGGCTCTGGAGCCACATGCAGCTCTTTCATCCTTGTACTGTGGCTAGTATTTAATTGAAGTGTATTTTATTTGTGTTAGTTATTTTTTTCAATTGTAGTTCTAAATTCGAAGATTATTGTGCTCTTAAAATATTAAAACAAAAATTATATTTTATTATTTTTAATCACTTAAAATAAGCATCACACTCGCGGAAGCCGGTATACCTGCCAAAACACTGCATTTATCGAGACTTTCAATCCGCCACATCTACATAAACATGAAGAAATATGCATTTGGAGTCCTGCTGATCTCCAGATCCTCATACGTACGTGAGCCACTTTTCTCCACCATGAACTATGTTAAAAACAAACGCCGCTCACGCCTCACAGATGACCGTTTACAGTCCTGTGTAAAAATGAAAGTGCAGCCCCAATTTACAGATGGTGTGCACAAAGGTTCAGGAGCAGAAGTCCCATTAACCAGGTAAAATAAATATTTATGCAGGTATTTTGCAAATACTATACATGTTTATAGAAAGCATAAAGGTAAAAAAATAAAATAAATATATACAGTGTTATCATTTTAAATATCAAAGAGGATTTGTGGCTCCCAGTGTTTTCTTTTCCATGGAAACCGGGTCCATATAGCTCTTTGGGTGTCAAAGGTTGCCGACCCTTGCCCTAGTCCATTGCCAATTTAATCCTGGTTTAGTCCTGGTTCAATTTCACACCTTGTTTTATCATGTTTTAGACCTGGTTTAGTCCAGGTTTCTCCACATTTCATATCTACAGTACAATTGTTTGGGTTTTCTAAAGATATTCATGTTTGAAGCACTTTTATAAAATATTTAATAAAGGTTTATTTATACTTAGGATAAAATTATGCTTATAAAAGATTTTAACTGAAAACCTCTTAAAACTGACACGGGTTTGTTTCCATTTGAAGAGTTCATTTGCAAAAACAGATAAATGCCATTTGCAAAAGTAATCTGAGGCTTGCAGTTTACTTTAGCATAATAATATTTCCAAAAACCAGTCAGTTTTTACTGCTATAAAAATATAATTCCATCCCTTCTTGATAAAATCCACTATACATTATTGCCATTGCTACTATCTCTAGAAGATGGACACAAAAAGAAAAACATATAAAAATGGAGATATGTTTTTGCTATTGAACTCTTAATTTGAATACTGATGAATTATTATTTATGTTTTTATTGTTTGACAACTGTTATAGTTTTGGTGTCTTCCGTCCTCTTTTAGCCCTGATGGATGAAAATACCATTTACCATAGTTGTAGTATAATTTTAGTGTGGGTGTGTTGGTGTAAATGTAACTTGTAAATAAATAAATTATTAGACTAAACAATTTGCCCATTTTTCATTTTTTTTCTTTGATTTTAAAACATCAACAAAAGTGTAATTTTGTTAAATCCATGCATGTACCACAATCTAGATAGATGGATAGAAGGACAGTCCACGAATTACTCAAATCTTTATTCACAAGTTTCCACAGGTTACATGACTGCACGGCCCTCATTTCACAGGTCCTGATTTGTTCATTTAAAACTTGTGTTCTGCTATGTTGCTCAGTTGATCCATTCTGTGTTGTAATTGCTCCATAAACATGTCCATGTCCTGGTGATCCATCCTTCATCGATCTCTGTTCTGATTGGTAGAAAGTGCCGGGACCTGGTTACAGTTCATTTGGACTCATTCAGTCTCGAATACTGACAAATAATAACCACAAAAATAAAGTTTACATTCAACTGCCCATTTGCATATCAGTCAGCCAAACAATCGTTCACATCTCTAAAAAGATAGCATTTTGAACTGAAATATTCAAGACACATAAGGTAGCTGTTAGAATGGCCAACATAAACTTTTTTCACTGACAAAAGTTGGGTCTAAAACATTACAAAACCCAATGTGACCTTAAGGAAGACCAGAAAGAAAACAAATCCTCAGCCAAATTCAAAACTTAAAGATGCTGGACAAATGTGTTTCAGGAAGTGCAAAAACATCATTCTTAAAAATAGCCTAAATGTAAGAAAAAGTAAGAGTGGACAAAATAGTTGAGGCTGTGTACAAGGGTAGAGACATAGAATGTGACTTTTTCCATATAAAGGCAGATGTTTTGTTTAAGTAAATGCATTTTTTTGCAAGTTGGGTTTCTACATATATTTCACCTATTGTATGTCTGACTACTTACTAGTTGGCAAAGAATAATTTAAGATCTATAGTTAAATTTCTGGAAAAGAAAAACATATTCTACATAGCATCATTCAGAGTTATTATCAGAGTTATTATTTATGTGTAAATGTTAGATTAACACTACATTTCCCGTAGATTCTCAAATGAATACAAATTATACTAATATTTTCTCACACTTCATTTGAAACATTCATGGGGCTAGTGAACTTCAAACATGGAGCAGTTATACGTCCTGCTCCTAACATATTGATGATAACATTTAAAACAATCATTTTACAAAAAAAATACACTAAAGTAGCTAGTGCCAACATCATGTAAACTCTTTCTAACCTTCCACTTCGGTACCATTTAACCAGTGCATTTCAGAACATTAAATACAGTACATTTCTCGCAACATTTGTACCAGGATTTGGATGTTTGTTTTTTTTTTTCAAGAAATATAATGATGGTATATAATGACTAGTAGTAAACTTCAGTAAAACAGAAAAGATATACATAAAATATTCATACAGAAATTCATTGTAATATATTATGCTCTTTGCTGTTTGGTTTGTATTCTGAGTTCCTTCTGGTCCCAGAGGTGCAGCAGTGAAGTATTGTAGAAAATGTAATCAAGAGCCACATCACATCCCCAAAACCCAAGTAACGTTTTACAAAAAATCTGTACAAAACGTGTTGAAGTATTATAAACACAGCCTCCTTTGAAAGAGAGAAGCCATTTTGCTAAAGGTCCAGAAGGGGGCAATGTCAGCAACCTCAGCCTTTCCAACCATCCCAGATCGGGTTCCTGAAGAAAATGGAAAAAAAAAAAAAAATTATATCTATATCTATATCTATATCTATATCTATATCTATATCTATATATATATATATATATCTATATCTATATATATATATATCTATATCTATATATATATATTTATATCTATATCTATATCTATATATCTATATATATATATCTATATATAATCTCTGCTCATCTCTTACAATGTATGAAGTTGTAGACTATTCAGGTTTGTTTTTTTATGTGAACTTATGGTAGATATATATTTAATTTAATAATATTATTTAATTATAGATCAAATAGTTTGTGTCTATGATTTGTTGTGTCAGCTAAAAGGTATTATATTACACAAAATGGATTCTTGTGAGTTTTAAGCCATATTATAATCATAATAAACATATCCGGAGTTGTGTTTTGTTTCATTCACACATTTGAGTAACCCTTTATTATTAGTCTGTCTACATCTCCAAAGCTCTTCCTGTATTACCACATGATATCACAAGGTAGAACATGTCTGAGAAAAGAACTCAGCCTAAATACGCAGGGTTTTGTGTTAAACATGTGCTAATGAAACAACAAAACTCTAGGCATATTTTTGATGAGGAAGCAACATTATAACATAGATAAGAGAACAGTGTAATACAGGGGTTTTAACAGTATTTCTTACAAGTAAGAACTATCTTTGACTGCCTTGTGCCTTCTTGTATCAGAAGAATTGTGTAGTGTTAGTTCTTTGATGGAGTGATTTGAATGGATAATTTTCTCACAGAGGTTTGTATGAAGGTCTCCGGACTTTGGACCATTTCTTGGGCCTCTCCACAGATCTGTCAATGCTGTACCTGTACAAGTGTAAATCACTCTTGTCCCGCCTCTCTACTGAAAACAAATACTAATTGATTAATGAGAAAAAAGGACATTTTTGTTAATAAACTCATCGATAAAAAAAACAAACAAACATACAAGCAAACAATACCAAAAGTGATGACCTTTCATTGATATAATATTGGCATCTTATGCATCTAATTAGATGTATCCAATTGTCTAGAGGTACAGTATATAGAGATTTTATCATAAGCTCCATTTTATATATATATATATATATATATATATATATATATATATATATATATATATATATATATATATATATATATATACATATATATACATACATACACACACACATCCACAGAGTAAACTACCGGTATACCTTGCTTGTCTACTTTGGGGTTGCATTGTTTGTGTCCTTTGCAGGCTCGCAGCTCCATAAGATGAACATGGAGCTGGTTCAAAACACTTCTGTCCAGAGATGACACTGAGTTTATCAACTACAACAAAGACAAAGTTAAATTAAGTTAAGAAATACACTACAGAAGAGTTTATCTTTTGTCCCTGAGGGCAAATGCAAAAGCATATACAAAAGCAGAGGAACAAAATGAAGTTAGGGACTGAGCCTCATTATTATATTTTACCAATGAAGATACAGGTGTGAGGTAAAAATAATGTAATGCAGTATTACCTGGTAGGGGTCAGTAGTAAGATCAAAGTACTCCAGAAAGCCAGTGGAGAACTCACAGAAGAGGAAGTTATGAGTTTGGTTGATGGTTCGAAGACACCAGTATGTGTTGTTGTTAGCACTGGTACAGGCACAGAATGGACCCACTGAAAAAAAAAGAAACATTCTGTATGCATATTTAAATAGGTGTGTGTGTGTTTTTGTTCACAGTCAATGTGTGGATTTGCCCTTATTTTGCAGCATTTAGTTGTACTACATACATGTCCAGCTAGGAGGCGTGGCCCAGTGCTCATTGTCATGGGTGAAACAGGTGAGTCCGGGCATTGAACACGTGTCATTGTTTTTGATTCGTTTGATCATCTTCCTCATTTTCTTCCTCCGTCTCTGCTCCTTCTCAAGCCACGCCCACTTTCCTTTAGACACCCCCCTTCTGTGGGTTAGAACAGTTAAAAGTTGATGTATTTTTATTTATTTTTATTTTTTTTAACAGAAGTTCACTTTATCTACATGATCTCAACTTTAGCGTTGGCGCCACTAAAAGAAGGAAGTTCTCCTTTGTGCCTTAGTACTAATCATGTTTCCTTTATTTTGTAGTGATAAAGCCCTTTACAAGTTCAGGCTGCCAGAGTAGCAGCAAACACAATAAGAAATGTGGAAAAACAAAATGATCAAGCAAAAAATAAGGAATGTACAACTTTATATACAAAATTCAGACCTGAAAGGGTGAAGTTTATTCTTCAACTTTTTCTTCAGTTTCAACTTAGACCTGAAACATTTTGAGTGTTATTCAGAATAAAGCAAATATCATTATAGTGGTAAAGAAGTGAACTCACAATTGTTTGATTGACAGGTGCCGCTTACAGTCACACTTGAGGGGACGGGCCTTCTTCAGGTGACCTCTAACCTCTCGCAGGTTCTTGATCTTGGTCTGAAGAGTCTCAATCTGAAACACGATACACACATACCAAGACCAAAAATTTCAATTAAGGATGAACAATAGCCCAATGTCATAGCTATTATCAAGATGTTCTTGTTATTTGACATGCTGAATAGAAAAGAATGTGACTGGTTTGCTGAAAAACGTGGCATGTTATGTGTGAAACTTGCAACTTGTTATGTGTGAAATACCAGACCATAATTTCAAAATGAAGGTAAAATAAATGAGAGTCAGGCAGGCCAGGCCAAATGGACCTGATAATTATAAATGTCAAAACATTTGTATTCTGTTAATAGGAGAGGTTGGGATGAGATTTTGGTGGTGATTTTGTTAGATTACCTGGTGGTCCACGGTAAGTTTGTGGTCCTTCCACTCCTGCAGGTTTCTGTAGAGTCTGGAGTCACAGCTCACAGAGGAGTTGGACAGAATAACACACCTGAAAGAAACAGGCGTGATTAAGGCCCTGTTCATAAGTGACAGCCTCTCCTCTGTATCCACCTCTCTCACACCAACTAACATGATGGGCACCTGCTTGTGTCCATGGAGATGTTATTGAATTGAATGTTCCACTGTATGGCCTGTATATCATTAAACGTATCTTATCTCCAAGAAAAGTCCTAGAAATGTCCCAGTCTCCCAGAAGGTTACATATTATCCCTTAAACAATATCTATGTATAAATGTATCTTTTAGCATTTCTGTTATAGTCATGATTTAGTTCTAGTTTAGTCCTGTTTATCTACTCCTGAAGAAACCTGACCTTTGCGTAACCTTCACAGCATCCTCGGGTGCCGGCCCAGATCCGCTTATCTCCTCCTCTCTGTCTGATTTGGTCCATGCACCCTCACCCATTAACGCCCCCCAACTGTTGTTACCACGGAGACCATCACCAAGGGGGAAGATGTGTTCGCTGTGGATACCGTCGTCAGGTAGAGAGTTACTGATCGCGCGGCTGAAGCGGATTCTGGAGAAACTTTTAAGGGACTTCAGCTCTGTCCACAGCACAAAAAGGGTGGGTTGTTAAGTAAAAAAAAACTTAAAGAAAAGACAGAGATCAACATTACTCTCTATAAATGAGATACTGCTATGAAAATAATTGTTTAATGAAAGAGTTAATGAGGTGAATATGATCAGAGAGGTCAAAACTTACTCTTTTTAAAGAAGGGTTTATTGAAAGATTTTTTCATCTTGGATTTTGCAAAAGACAGGGGACGGAGGTCACAACTGCAGTCTTCATCATGGTTGTAACGTTGGGTCTTGATGCTGATTGGGCGGTTCTTCAAGAAAATGTCCTTAGTCCCACCTCCTTCAGTTTTACACTTAAACAATCGCAACTTCCCACTGGGATCCTCCACACACTGCCACTTCTGCAAAAAGATCAGAATAAAACATTTTACACTGCCCTCCACTAAAACTGTCACTGTTTGCAATTGATTAGCAAATGTGATTAGATATTTTTTGTATGTGCAATGTCTGTGACTCTTGTCTAACATTCATCTCTGCTATAGTATCTGTGCATCGCTCCTCTACAGACTTCCATTCCTGCATTCACATGGAGCTGGATCTGATTTCTATGTTATGCCCTTTATATTAAAAAAGTAAAAAAGAAACTAAGAAAGAGAAAGAAAAGGCCTCAACATCTGTCCAAGGATTACAAAGTAAATAGCCTTCACGCCAAAGTACACAAGCCAGTTTACACAATAAGTACACTTGTTACATACACGTTATGTGATAGTCTTGAGTATATTAGTGCAGTACCAAAGACTCACCTGTGAGCCACAGCTGTACTCACCTGTCCAGAGGTGGAACAGGGCAGGTGCAGCTCCTGTCGGTCACACAGCTCTCTCATTCGCTGCTGTTTGGGCAGAGAGTTCTCTTCAGACTTCTCCTGTTTGTCACTCAATAAACCAGGGAGCAACTTCCTGTACAGCAACAGAGACCAGAATACATTCAGTAAGTTTATTATGACATCCTAAGTGAGTTACACTCAGCACTGGCACAAAATGTTGGTCAGAGGATAAGAATCTAATTGCGATTTTGTAATATATAGTTTAATAACTATTGTGTGAAATATTGTACATTGAGGTTCATGTGGAGAGAATACTGCTTTAAGGGATTAGTATTATTGACTTCCCGATTAAAACAGAGTCAGAGGACAATGATGCTGTTTTTGTAGTAATATAACGATCATCACATTCTAAAATATGAAATCTACAATTTTTTTTAAATTATATGGGTAAAAAAATGCATCAGTCCTGGTCCATCTCTTACCCTCTCTCAACTAAGAATGAGTCTCTCCAGTTCACAGACTTCTTGTTCAACTGAAACCTGTGACACACAGAAACAGATATTTACCGGAAGTGCAAAAGCTGCTCTCTAAGTGAGAGAATCAGAGAGGAGACTACCCATACCTTTTGTTAGTGTGTCATATGTAAATGTATGAAAATGTATCACTGTGGTGTTATGGGCCAGAGTAGTCTGGTTACAAAATACAAGATAGCTTTAAACAAAGTACTTTGTTCTACTGAACAACTGACAATGACCTACCAGAACCAGTTGTGCCTGAAGTATGTGTAGAAAGGAACAATTGATCAATGTCTTTATTTGGTGACCTCATTTAGGAAAAACAAAATGGTACATTTAAATGTATTACATCTTAGAATGTAAACATGCCTGCATCTTTTTAAGTTTATTTATCTATAGTGTCAGAATTTTTCTTATTTTCCATTTCATGCCCATGTGTTGTTTTGGATATGTATAGTTACACTTGTTTTCCAATGTGATTTTACACAACAACCAGTAAGTAGCCTAAATCAAGCATGCTCCCCAGTGTATGACCAGTGAGGTACCTGTTCCCAGGGGACCCTACATCCAGCAGCCCCAGCACAGACTTCCCATCCATGTCCGACGGGGGGTCTATTCCGGCTATGTCCAGAATGGTGGGAGCCAAGTCAATGTTTAGGACAATCTCTGGAACACTAATCAAACAAAACATACAGAACAAACTCTATAACATTATCATAATAATTATTCATCTAATTATATTCTTATCTTCAGGAGTAAACTAGGTCTCACCTGTGTCCCTGTTGTATGTTGGGTCCTCTAATGAAAAAGGGAACTCTGATGTCAAACTCATACGGCATTGATTTACCTACAAACAGAAAGAGTGAAAACATCATTATAATCTATCTCAAATTTGTTAAGTTTTCAAAATTTGATCATCAAGTTTTGATGTCTCTGGGTTTAAAATGATCAGAGCAGAAAATGTAATCTGACCAAGAGGAGTACCTAAATGTACCATAAACAGTTGTACTGTTAAGTATAAATATGCTGTAAAATATAACAATAAGTAAATAGGACAAATACAGAGTGCAAATACAAATAGGACAAATACAGAGTGAATGTAGTGCAGCTGTATCCATTTTTTCTGTGCTTCAAATGTTCCATCTCATTTTTCAGAGTTATTTATATCAGGATTAACCTCTGCTCCAAGACTTTAATCCTGTGAAACAGAGCAGAACTGTTTCATCAGGAAAAAAAATGCTAACACTAAAACTACAGAGCTGGAGAAGAGGACAGGAGCAGAGCCAGAGGAGCAGACAGGAGCAGAGCCAGAGGAGCAGACAGGAGCAGAGACAGAGGAGCAGACAGGAGCAGAGACAGAGGAGCAGAGCCAGAGGGGCAGAGCCAGAGGAGCAGAGCCAGAGGAGCAGAGCCAGAGGGGCAGGGACAGACAAGCACAGAGTCAGAGGAGGAGACAGCAACAGAGACAGAGGAACAGAGACTGAGGAGCAGATAGTAGCACAGCCAGAGGAGTAAGCAGATCCGGGGGAAAACAAAACGGTTAAGATGTTCAAAACCCATTGACCTTTGACGAGTCCAAACTGTCCAATGTGGTAGCCATGGTCTGACGTATAGATTATATAAGTGTTATCCAGCTCTCCAGTGTCCACCAACATCTCATACAACTGTGGGATAGATCCGTTAGAACACAACCAAGACATCTTCAGGAATAGTGTCCTCTCTCCTGACCTGCTCCATGCTGTAGTCTACAGATTGGAGCGTCTGCAGTCGTTTCCTCTGTAGGACGTTAGTGAACTCCATGTGGATGGGCTTCATGGCTCCAGTGTACCTCATGATCCAGTGTTTGTCCGGGTTTGGGGCGAAGTTATAACTTGGGGTTCTGTCAAGAAAAAGAGACTAGGGAAACAGTACTGGCATATAAAGAAACAATTGCACTTCCAAAGAATTAAATCTAAAGTAAAAAAGTAAATGTTTGGTGGACAATAATTACTATATCAAACAAATGAAAAACTGTGTCCAAGCTTTTGACTGGTAGCATATATATATATATATATATATATATATATATATATATATATATATATATATATATATATATATATATATATATATATATATATATATATATATATATATATATATATATCACTTTCAATATTTTAGTTTATTTATATTTCTGTAGTAATATATCGCAGTCAACTTTTGATCTGGTTTAGAGCTTGTTTAGTACGGTTAAACCCTGTTAGAATAATTTCATTCCAGTATTACTCCTGGTTAAACCCTGTTTTAGGTCATTTTCACATGTTGTGCACTCTGTGGACCAACCCAACCCCAGTGTGCATTAGATTTAGTTCTGTTTACTTTACTTTTTGGTCAGTCTTGCTCACATACACCACACATCATTCTCCTCAAACACCACCATGAGGCATGTGAGAGTCCATCAGCTGATTGTCAAACTTATTTCTATGACAACGGGCTTCAAGCCCTGTGAATATGCATGCACAGGCTGCTTCACCTATACTCGGTGGTCTTTTCTTTGACCTGTGGCTAAATACACTGTGAGGACTGTACACGCTGGTGGGAGAGGAGAATTTGCCTTTTGAATGACACACAGACAGTGTCAGGCTCAACCTGCGAAGCAGGAGACTGGCTGATAATAAGTTGATCCAAATTGCTTTGTCAGCCTAACATGTCAGACAGTAGCTCTGCAGCACCCATTCATACAAATAAACATGATCCGAACGTTTTTTGCCCAATTCCAAACACTTTTACTGCTGCAAACTGCGTGGGTCAGCCCGAGGTCGGCTGCTACAGAATGTGAGTGGAGGCACTATGAGGCCTCTTTCAGGAGGACTGGCCTTTTACTGTGGTTCAGAGTGTGACTGCTGGGTTCACACGGGCCCAAGGGCTCATAGCTCTTTTACATTGACCTAACTAGAGGCAGTGTGAAAATGACATTAGACCTATTTCAGTTCAGTATTAGTCCTTTTTTCAGTTCTTTTATAGCCCTGATTCATACTCACATGTGGTGGGAGGCATTGGGAAAGAGGGAACTAAATTGAGGAGCAGAATCCTCCGGTCCATGGGGTGCAGCGTGGCTTAGAACCATCAGAACAGGTCGGTGAGGATAGCTCCGCTTTGAGGCTCGGAAAAACCTCTGTGCTTCCAGGGTTATCACATCTGTCAGGTAGTCCTACAGAAAATCAATGAGATCAGGAACCATCCAACCCACAACCTTGTAACTGAAAAGTGACAAAGTGGGTCTGGTACTGACCTGGGGGTATCGGTCCCTGTGCTCTCTCCGGGCTCCATTGACGTTTAGGGTGTAGTTATAAAAGCGACTGTTCTTGATAAGACCAACCCAGTGCCTCCAGCCACGAGGGATGTATGAGCCGTTATACTCATTCAGGTATTTACCAAAATATGCTGAAGATACACAAATCAAAGGTAAAAAGCAGGAATTCTACATACACAAAAAGTGGGGCTGTGAAACATTTTTTTTTAAGTCTACAACCAATCCCCTGCCTGATAAATGAAAGCATGTAGGAGCAGAGTTCAGACTTTGGAGTGGAAAAAAAGCAATGCAAACTATTGATGTAAAATTGTTTATTTTCAAAAACTTAACATAGGAAGCAATTTTTACTTATTTTTCATAAGACAAAACTAAATTTAATCAAAAATTGTGATCAAAATGTTCAAAATGAGGAAATATCTTGATAAGGTTTTTGGCATATCGCACAGCCCTACACGAAAGTACAACTATTCAATGATGAGGATTCAAAATGACCACTAAACCATGTTAATAGAAACATGATCTCTCATGTCAGCCTCTCACACAAGCATACATAGTAATAACCATCTCTCCATGTTGCTTAATCAGCCTCCGCAAAAAAGTACCTGTCCTGTAGCCAGTGTTGTTAAGGTGCACGGCAAAGGTCTTTGGCTCATGCTGCCGCTGCCAGGAGGGAGAGGAGCAGTTCTCATTGTTTGTGTAGGTGTTGTGATTGTGGACATATCTGAGCAAAGACAGAAGCAGATAAAGAAAGAGCAAAAAATAAGTCAGATGTTTTGACAGATTTTAACTTACAGTAAGCATCCCAAAACCAGACTACTGCTGTCAATATCAAACTTTTTTTTTTTACGAAGAATTATCCAATACTACATTATATATAATATCAATTTATATACTACAATGATAATAAACATATTTTTTGAATTTTCAACACAAACTAACTGAACAATTATAATTACCATACCATACCAATATTACCATATACCATATTATCAATATATCTGTTCAGATATAGATCAAGAAGACTTTTTTCTATGTATTTAGTTTTAATATTAGCATCAGTATTGATTAGTATCTGGGTATTAAGAACCCTAAATGAGACTCCCAGATTAGTCATAAATCATAATAATTATATTGGTCCTTACTTCCCAGTAAGCATGCTCGACCTTGAAGGACAGCACATGGGTGTGGTTACAAAGGCGTTTGTGAAGGAAGTACCACCCTCCTCCATGATTCTCCGAGTTTTATTCATTACCTGCATAGAACCTGGATACAACAGCAAACAGAGGAATCTGAAGTCAAGAAAATCTCTTTTACAAGGAGATGTAATGATTTAATAAAGACGCAGACCAAGCTCGAGGTCTTGGTCATCAGTCAGAACCAGGATTATGTTGGGCCTGATGTTCCGCCGGTCTCTGTGGAGGCGGGGTTTCAGACCAGCTGTCATGGAAACCAGCAAAAGGAAATGGAGCAGCGTTGCTGCAGAAACGGACAGGAAGAGGAGGAGCCGGGCCATGATCACGGACTCCTCCCCTTTAGTTCACCTCTGGAACCAGAGTCAAGTCACAATCTGCAATACACACATATATTTATATATATATATATATATAAATATTTTAAGAATCATTCAGGCCCTTGTAAAGTGTAAACACTGCCCTCTACTCACCAGTATAACCACCTAGTGCAGACATGGGCAATCTATTGCCCGGGGGCCACACACGTCCCTTTGGGCTTATTAATCCGGCCCGCCGAACATGACCAAATTATATTAAAATAGATAAGGGTAAATCTTGTTCAAAGTTTTTCCGCTGTGTTTATTTAACTGAAATTTAATAAATTAATTATGAATTTAATTAATGCATTTAGAAACCAATTTGTAGAATGAGCCTTGCATATTAATGCTTTGCTACATGTTACAAGCCAAATCTCTAATGTAATATATACATATATACATCCTGTCCTGGCCCCTTTGTCAAATTTTAGAACCCATTGTGACCCGTGTGTCAAAAAGCTTGCCCACCCCTGTCCTAGTGGGTGTGTTGCTTACGTTTGAAAAGAGCAACCGAAGGAACACACATGGAACATGTTAACTTCACCTAGTGTGCTTTATGTTTTGCTAGCAATGTTCATCTTTTGATTGGCAAGCTCCTTTATATAGTGTTTACCCTGAGGTATTCATAAGAATATGCTTTGCTTGAATGAGTAAACATTTAGTGATTTAAGCAAAAGGTTTTCAGGGGAAATGCAGTAGACCATTTTAGCCTTGACAAGAATATTGCAGCCTATTCATTTATTAGGAAAAAATATTCATTCATTCTGTTACTATAAAGATCAATCTGTCACTATAAAGATTTTTTCATCAGAGTTTCATATGTTCACATGTTTCACGTGTTCTTAATGATCAGGGTCATTTCCTGCCAAAAATCAGGAAGGAGAACTACAAAAAAACGCTTCCTCTAACACTATCACAAACTGTTTGTTAATTATTTATAATGGGAACAAGTAATTTTATAAAACTTTACAGCATGCAAATAATGAGGTATGCTAACACTTTTAGTCAACTAAAAAGGGGCCATGGCAAAAGCTCTTAAAAGTATTACATATCTCTATCACTATTTATGCAGAAAAAGTACTAAGAAACAATGCATTTATATAAAGACTGATTCAACTTGTGAATCATGAGTTTAATGTGCCTTGTTACAAATAAATACCAAAAAATACCTTCATATCTTCAGCTAACTCACTCACAAACAGCTCCTTTCTTCTGTTTTGCCATATAAATCCTTAAGTCAACTGAGTACATTTTTTTTCGACTACAAGACCATCAACTGATTAATCAACTAAACGCCTACATTTCCTGTAATGCTGTCTTAAATATTTTATGTCAGCAGCTCTCTGTGGTAAAGACCTGTGTCACAATCTGTCACATTCTAGGTCACTAATTAATATTCATGAAAGCGGAGAAAGAGCCTGGTGGGTCAAAAGTTGTGGCGTGAGTTCAGAGGTCATACAGGAAGTGTCTCATTCAAACAGAGCCATGTGATTTATTAGTGTTTAATAACTGTGTGGAGGTGTGAGAGTAGTAGTCAAACTTTATTTCATTGCTAAGGAGAAGCCTCCACTTTCAATGCTAACTTTGATACCACAATGGAAAAAACACAATGCTATGTCATATTCAACATAAAATAATACTACAGTAGTTTCTTTAATAGTACCAAGTGGTTTTATACTAGTTCTGATATTGCCTTGATCAAGACAATTAAACAATAAAACTATATGATTTTCTTCAGTATTTATTCTTGTAAGAATACATTTTCATACTAGTTAAAGTACTGGATTAGTATCTGGGTATTGATTTTTTTATTGAGTGGATTAATACAGTCTAGTTATACACTAATAATATGAAACATGGGTAGTTTCGACTGGTTAAAATTAAATTACTATATTATTATCTTGCAATTCAGTTTTTAGACCTGATTAATACAGCTTTGGTTTTGTTGACACAATGTGTAATTCTGCTTTAGTCCTGATTTTAAGACCTGGTTTAATCCTGGTTTAATCCTGGACCAGACCTGGTTTCATCTTCCTATGTCTTGGAGCTGGATGTGGTTGCTGTGGTGAAGGTACTGGTCACCATGACAACAGCAGCTCAGCATCTCTGTGTTTACAGCCTCTGCCTTGTCTTGTCTTGCTACCACTGGGCTGATATTTACTTTTAACTCTGCAAATGCTAAAGGTCTAACATTTCGCACATTTTTAAAAAATTGTGAAAAAATAGTGATCAATTTACTTCATTTTCAGTTTTTCTTTGGTGTAAACATCCTAATTTAGAATTGGTTTAGTTCTGGTAAACCTCATTCACATTTGACTTAGTCCTAGTTTAGAATGTGTTTAGTTCTGGTTTAGATCCAGGTTAGTTCAAGGTTAGTCCCGGGTTAGTACTGAGTTAGTCCTAGTTCTGGTTTGTACTTGGTTTAATCATGGTTTAGTCCTCCTTCTAGTGCTGGTGTGTGTCTGTGTGTGGCCTTCTGCCCTGAATTAGCACAGTGTGAATATGTTTAACTGGTGTTGTGAGAGTTTGAATTTGTGTGAATAGGGTTTAACTGGGGGTGACTGGTCCCTGAATGGGATCAGATGTTTAGAGCTCACAGTGAAAGGATTCTGGCCTGTTTGTGAATGGGACCTGTCCCATTTGTGAATGCTCTCGTCAGTCTTATTGTGGAACGCTGTGAGAATCTGGCTCAGGGTCAGAAATCTCATTTAAATCCTCGTTTAGACTTCTGACCTAGGAAATCCTACGGACAGAACCAAGATTTAGGACAAAACCAGGACTAAGTAAAGAACGAGCACTAGAACAGACATAGGATCGAAGTCAGAACTAATTCTCAACTGGAAGATGGTAGGACAAATGAGACATAAAGAAAAAATCTCATTCTGGACCTGGAATAAGACTATCCTGACCGAGAGTCTGGCCCAGATCTGGATGTGCGTTTGTTCATGTATAGAGATATTGTTCATGTATGTCAGATTATTGTGGTGTTATGAAAGCTCTGATTGTCTTTTGGAATTCCCTACTGCCCACTGTCAGACTGATTTACTCCAGATCTTGTCCTGGATTCGTCCTTGTTTAGACTTAGTTTATTCCTCTCCTGCTAATGTGAAAATAAAGCCGCATGGTTCATGTGTGTAAAGACAACGTTGAAACAGTCTCAGAAAACAGTTAGACTAAAGTACTTAGTACTGCACAAGTACGTCATAAAATACACACAATTATAAACCAGTGCAGTTAGAGTATAATCCTGGATTTAACCTTGTTTAGTTCTCAAACAATTACAAAGTTCAAGTTCATTTTTTTCTATATAAATAAGAACTACTAATGGAATTAAATGACAGAGATTAAACTGTATCAAGTTTAACCCTTTTCACTTCTTCCTCAAAATAAACAGAAAATTCAGAATCAATTTTCTGAGGCCAATTTTCAAGAATTTCCCCTCACTAATATCGTGTGATTCTGCTTCATTGGATTAACATTTTTGAGAGTCAGCTGTTTGCAAATCTTGTGATTTTGAAAAGAAAACAAAGGGAGAGCTGTGAAATATTCACAAAAGCTAGCTCTGTGTGCATGGTTTCTAAATAAATCAAGACTCACCTTTGAACGATCTTCAGAAGTCCCCGTCAAAGTCCATCCTAAATCTTTACACACATCCTTTACTGTCTCCTTTCCTGGTCTTCTTGTTGAATTCACTGTCGCTATGCCTTGTTCCTCCTCAGTTTGTGCTCCACTCCATTCTGTCTAACACAAACCAAAGCAAATTCTTATTCCTCACACCATTCTCCCTTTCCTCCTTACTTCCTTTCCTCGCTCTTCTCCAGCCTTCAGAAGCCTACACATCATCAGCAACTTACGAAATAGTCATTTTCTAAATCTCCAGCAAAGAAGGCCACAACCCAGTGAACTCTCAGTGCTGGCTCCAAACCAAGATAACACAGATGAGGACTGCATCAGGAGAGGCATCTGAAGTAAAAACAATGAAGGGACCTAGATTATAGATTTTTAAATTACCTAATCAGATATTCACCTCATTTAAAAAGCCTACAGCAAAGAGGACATTTTCCACTCCTCATCCATTCTCACATGATGGTACATAATTACATTTACATCTTTACCCACTCCTATCCTCACTCCAGTCCTCCTTCCATGCTCTGTCAGATCACTTTAGTCACCTCCTTGCTTCCTCACCTCTCGCTTGCGCCGCAGTTTGTTCACTACTTCGGTCCTATTTCCTCCACTCCAATACTGCTTTAGTCCTGATTCATTCCTAGATCAACCTGGTTTGGTCTTTATAATTTAGTACAGGTTTAGTCTAATCTTGGTTTAGATCTTGTTTCCTAGTTCAGTATCAGTCAAGACTAAGACCTGATTTAGTACTAGTTTAGATCGGGTTGAGACCTTGTTATGTCCTGGTTTAGTCCTGAACTCTTCCTCGATTCCTTCCTCGCGTCCTTGTCTCCTTTTCCCAATTCTCCTCGCCTCCTTTCCTCCTCGTTTCCTTGTTTCTTTTCGGTTTGTCCTTCCTTCCTCGCGCTCCGCTCTGACTCATTGTGGGCGGGACTCGTGTAGCGGTGAGCCAATAGGAGATAAGTAGGCGGGACTAAAATAGTTCTGAGCCAATGTAAAGTATTTCAGAGGGAGAAATTAATAGAGAGGCGGGGTTTGTAGAACTATTGGCCAATAATAAATGTCTTCTGAGAGACAGAAGTGAAGCAACAGGAGAAAAACAGACGAAGATTATTATGGATTAAACTCAATCACGTGACGAAACCGCGGGCTAAAGAGCGACAGATTTATAAGATTTATTAAAAACAGACAGACTCTTTGTTAGATGCAGTACTTGGCATGGCATAAGAGAATTTCATGTAAATGTTCTAGTTTATTCTACCTCAAAATTTATTTTACAATGTCTAATAATATCAACAAAAAGTGGGTGAATTTGTTATTTTTTTATTTTTTTCAAATAAAGCACTAGTTAAATTGGAATTTGACTGAAGGGAGTCAACATGTCCTTAATGGCCCAAGTACTCCTACCTTGCAGCAAGAAGGCCGTAGTAGTCCAGGTCTTTGTGGGGACATTGCGTTTATGTCTGTGAGTTAGGAGTGCCCAAACGTTTCAGGCCAGGATCTATAATAGATCCATGGCCAGGACCCGAAGCAGGACCCCCATTGCAAAATTTTAGAAACCAGTAATAATTTCAAGCATCTTATGTGTGTGGATAATCAGATTTAAATGGTTTATTTGAGTGGTCTAATGTGTTATTTGTCCTAATTTCACTCATTGTAACCTCTCAAGGGTGGCATAAAATCACCCTTGAGAGGTTGATTTATATTTCAAGGGTGACATAAAATCACCCTTGAAAGGCTGATTTATATTTTCATAATATCTTCATGGTCAGTTATCATAATAAATATAACCTGCATGTGGAACAGTTACTGTATCTTGCTCAGGTTAAGGTTAAAGGCCTAAAAAGGTGGCACTGGAGTTTTTTTTTTTAATCTGTGGTTTCCATGGCAATAGCTGGATGGTTTCCATGGCAACAACATCAGCACCAGTGTATGAGGTTCATACACAGGTCAGCATTGGAGTCTGATCAAACTCTTCACCCACATAACTGTGAGAGACACCATTTTATAGACTCCAAATAGTTAAGACATGGTTTAGTTCTGCATTAAACTGTGTTTTCTCCTGCTTCAGATAGTTGGGAAACTAACCTGCCCTAACCTAACCTAACTTCTTTCACTGGATGTCTGTGTAGACCCTCAGTCGTCCAGGTCTGATCCATAGCAAACAATGAAATTAAATCTGTCAACTGGACTGGACTCCAGTGACAGATTTGACAGATTTAACTGGAAGTTAAATCTGTCACTGGAGTGAAGAAGTTAGGTTCTGAATGTAAACAGACTCGGGTCTGCTCCAAATAAAGTCTTCAGAGGGTATTAGCATGTCATTAGCGTGAAATTAGCATGACATTAGTGTGTCATTAGCATGGTTAGCGTGTGTTTGGTGCCTTTCATTTCTGTGTGAGGGGTTTGTCATGCTAATGCTAAGGTCCAGGGCCAAGGTTAAGGTCCCAGCATGCACCTGGCTCTCAGCCTAGCCTGTCACCGTGGAGATTTATCTTGATTTTGAGATGGTTTTAGCCTTTTAAAACTGAGCTGTTTCACAGTTACAACGTACCTACTCATGTCCCTGAAGTCAGTTAATCCAAAGACAGTGCCTTGAAATCCAAGTGTCCTCCCTCAGCTCAGTTTTGTAATGGAATAGGCTTCATAGAGAACAAGCAGCAACACCACTGTGCTGCACTTTGTAGGGGGTTAAGCCACATTCTTTCAGACTCTGGTGCAAGTGAAATTAACAGGTAGAGCAGAAGTCGCTCAATGGTTGTAGTGCTCAACTCGAATAAGATCATATCCACACAAGAATGGCTTGAGTTAGCCATTTTTGTTTACCTTTACTCTGTGCATTTGATATAGTGCTAATGCACCGCAAGCCAGTGTTTCAGGGAGGTCAGTGATCGAAGAGATCGAATACTGCTTGTATGGGTTTGAAGACCACTGCACTTTTATTAAAAATCAGACACACAAATATAAAAAACACGAAAGAACTCAAATTATTAGTAGGCTTGTGACAATCAATTACTCAAGATAAAACATGTTATAATAAATATAGTATTGACCTAAGTATAAACCTAAGATTTTGTCACATTTTCTCAAATCAGAGCAAATATTTGAACCAAAATACAAGCCATTTCTCCTGTAAAAAAATTAACGAGCAAAATGTCCAGCCCGCTAGCTCACTTACTCTTTTATGAGATGCTGGTAAGAAAAAGAAAACTTCAATTTGTGACCAAAATGCACATACTGAATTAAGAAAATCAATATTGGTAATTACAGATGAAACAAATTGATTTTTCTATTCACCCATGATGTCTGAGGTTCAAGTCTGTTTATTCATCCAAATCCATGGCATATCTAGCGCCTCCTTTTAGCAGGTGTAGGTCCTGATGACCCTCCTTTACCTGAAGACGCTCCAGTGTTCCCTGTCTTAGTAGAGGTAGATCCAGGAGCCCCTCCTTTAGTTGCTGAGGGTGTAGGTGCACTGCCTTTAGCTGCTGGGGGTGTGGGAGCTCCACCTTTAGTGGCAGGGGGTGTGGGTGCCCCACCTTTAGTAGCAGGGGGTGTGGGTGCTCCACCTTTAGCCACTGGGGGGCCAGGGGTCGGTGTAACCCTCTTCTTCTTCTCGTCTTTGGAGTTGGATTCTGTAGGTTTGTCTCTATCCTTCGATCGATCAGACTTCACTGATGAGTTACTGCCTGCAAGACAATATTGTGAATAAACTGTTGCAATGAGCAAAAATTTGTCGTTTCCCAGATAGTCAAACAACTATATTTAGATAAATGTGTATAATTTAGTGCAATTAGGAAATCTCAATAGATTAAATAAAACTACATTTAAAATGATTTTGCCACATGTGTAATCCCTCAGTCATCCATCCAGGTCTGATCCATAGCAAAAGACGAAATTAAATCTGTCAACTGGGCAAATCGTTGTAAGAGTTAAGACGTTTCGCTGCTCATCCAAGATGATTCTTCAATTCTGGGTCCCCCAGACCTGTTCCCAGTGCACCTGGCACCAT
This sequence comes from Periophthalmus magnuspinnatus, assembly GCF_009829125.3. Lineage (NCBI taxonomy): Eukaryota > Metazoa > Chordata > Actinopteri > Gobiiformes > Gobiidae > Periophthalmus > Periophthalmus magnuspinnatus. Next base: position 18,442,512 of record NC_047132.1, read on the forward strand.
GTGCACGTGGCACCAGGAGGTCGGAGGTCAATGATCGACTATGTTGTTGTATCATCTGACATTCAGAGCTGTCAACTGATCACCACCTGGTGGTGAGTTGGATCTGCTGGCAGAGGAGGAAGCTGGATAGACCTGGCAGGCCCAAGCATACTGTGAGGGTCTGTAAGGAACATCTGGTGGAGCCCTTTATCAGTGGGGTCTTCAACTCGTACACCCGGGAGAGCTTCTTCCAGATCGCAGGGAAAGGTTGGGAACATGGATTCTGAGTGGGCCATGTTCTCCACCACCATTGTCAATGCAGCAGCTCGTAGTACCCGGTGGTGGACACCAGAAGTAAGGAATGCTGCTGACCACGACTGGGGGTGTAGTCAGTGGAAGGACTACTTTGAGGATCTTCTTAATCCCACTGTCACGTCTTCTGAGGAGGAAGCGGACTCATCCATCACCCTGGCTGAAGCCACTGAGGTGGTTGGCAAGCTTCTCAGTGGCAAGGCTCCAGAGATGGATGACATCCGTCCCAAGTATTTTAAGTCTCTAGATGTTGTGGGGCGTCTTGCCTGACATGTCTCTGCAACATCGTGAGGCGGTTAGGGAGATTACTGCTGGACTGGCAGACTGGGGTGGTGGTCCCTCTATTTAAGAAGGGGGAACCGAGGGTGTGTTCCACCTACAGGAGAATCACACTCCTCAGCCTTCCTGGTAAGGTCTATTCCAGGGTGCTCTGGAGAGGAGAATCCAACCGGTAGTCAAACCTCGCATTCAGGAGGACCAGTATGGTTGGGTCCTTGAGGATTCATGGGAGTTTGCCCAAGCAGTCCACATGTGCTTTGTGGATTTGGAGAAGGCATTTGACCGTATCCCTCGTGGGGTGCTTTGGGGAGTACTCCTGGAGTATGGGGTCCGGGTCCCTGTGCTAAGGGCTGTCAGGTCCCTGTATGACAGGAGCAGGATCTGTGTTCGCATTGCCGGCAGTAAGTCAGACCTGTTCCCATTGCATGTTGTTGCATGTTGGCCAGGGCTGTCCATTGTCACCGACTCTGTTCATTGCATTTATGAACAGAACTTCTAGGCGCAGCCAGGATCCGGAGGGGGTCCGGTTCAGGGACCACAGGATCTCATCTCTGCTGTTGGCAGATGATGTTGTCCTGATAGCTTAATCAAGCCACGACCTGCAACAAGCACTGGGGTGGTTTGCAACCGAGTGTGAAGCGACTGGGTTGTGAATCAGCTCCTCCAAATATGACACAATGGCTTGTCCTTTCCTGGTGGGTGGGGAGTCCTTGCTTATTTAGTCCTTATTATTAATTTAAAAAGTGTTTTTTTATGTGATAGTGTTTGGCAGACCAAGTGCTTAGATGCACACTGCTCCTCTCTCCCACCCAGGTAGTTTTTTCATCTCTAATTAATGATAAAAACAGTGGGACACTGCAACCCCATTATAATGCAGGATGTCATAAAATATTGATTTACGTATCGAAGTATAAATATCTGTATTGTGACCAGGTTTGGCAAGATTGATGAAAACCATTCCGTACAGTTTAGTTTCTAGTTGCCATTGTAGAAAGTTATAACGTGTCACACATAAACAGAGCTTCTTTAGTTCACCTTGGTTATGCTAGTGTGAAATTTGCTACAGACAGGGAAAATGCAGAAACATAACAAGGTGTGAAAAATGGAGTTGTCTCCTATCTCATCGATGGGAAGTGAGACTCTTCTTTTATCACCTCCTCTCTTAGACATAATATTAATACAGCTAATAATTGTAAGCGTCTCTCTCCATTATCTTACCTTCCTCTGCGATTGCTGGTGGCTCCACTCTTAGCTCCTCCAGCTCTTCCTCATTGCGACCTGAACACATCAACAACACATAACCTGTTGGTTATATTTACACTTTGGCGTTTAGATGACGTGTATAATGATGTAGTGTACCTTCTCTAACGTCCTGGACAATGTCATCAGGTAACGAAAAGCTCTTCTCTGAGTTTGGAAATGGCAATATCTCAGACTCATGCTGCAACATAAACAACCTGTTTAGAACCAGGACTAAAATTAAACATGTTCCCACTGACATAATCTCGTGTTCATACCAGGGCCTGCATGTCGTACATCGTGCCGAGGTGTTCCCAGATGAGGTCGGAGGAAACTTGGCGTCCGATGTTCTGACTGAACTTGTCCCTGATGCACATCATGTGGAAGTGACGGTTCACTCCTGAAACGTTACAACTGATTAAATCAGGTCAAACCTTGAATAACTGGAAAAAGTGAACGACGGGGACATTTATTTAGTTTAGTTAAAGATCAGAGTCGTTAAATAAAAAAATAGTAAAGTTAACTAAGATTTCGGTAGCAGCATTGCTTATTCATTCAAGTGAATGGTTACTGTTTTTAGCCGTAGCTTAAGCTACTAAGCTAGCAAATGCTAACCAAACAAAACCAACAAATTGTTAAAAATACAGCCATAATTGACAGATAAACGCTCATTCGTTATTATAAACACTTTGTCCCTTGTGTCTTTTTATGGTGGTTTGGTAATTATTAGCTCTGTGTTGTTTATCATGTTTATGTTCCAGGAGTAAATCAATGAGCAAGCGAACAGCGCTATGATTTTAGGTGACTGCTAAAGCTATCGGTGTACATTATTCTCACTGGGATTACTAAACTGACCCACGGGCTTGTGTCCGATCATTGCATGGAAAAGACACACTTCCACTTCGTGGCTCCAGATTACCGGCTCCTCTGCAGGAACCAGGCCTGGCTCCGGGGGCTTCTCCTCGGCCTGGTTCAGCGTTAGCTCGGCCTCTCCCATGCCGCTCTCCGGAGCTCAGCTCAGTACAGAGCCGACTCCGAGTGCAGTGCTCCAGAGCGGAGAAGAGCAGCTGCCTGGTGGATCACGCATTTGCTTCGCTCGCTCAGCCCCACCTGCTGGTCAGAATAAAGTATTGTTGCTCCACGAAATAGAAAACCCAATTGAAACAGTATGTAGCATGCACGCTTACTGTTTCAAAAAAGGTACTACAATACAAGTAACTGCACATCTTTTTTTTTTTCTCTCAGTAGAGTATATGGACAGGGCATTCCCTATGTGAAAGCTCAGAACCTCCAGAAATCACTTACTTAGCTGCAGAGGCTGCACTAGCACAGATAAAAGATTGGCTACCGGTGCTGGGGTTTAGATAGTGAGGATCCAGGATTCATTTAACCAACTGGATTTTAGCAATGAAACTGACAAACCAAATGAGATACTCATGTGAAGCTCATTCTGCTTTCTGACAGGACAGTCATCTCGAGAACCAAAACACCAAATTCTACCATAAATAAATGAGACATCATGCCCAGTGTTTTTCTAATTAATAAGAAAATTAAAATAGTTATCAGTAAATGCTGTATTTCATTTGAACATGTTTACCCCATATCTGAGGACAAAGATTTTAAAATAAAAATGTAAAATAAAAATCTTACATAGTTATTTTAAAGTCTGCACTTACAGTCAAAGGTGTAGGGCCTGGGGATCAAATGAGGCCCTCAGACGAATTTTTGTTGGAATAAAATTTGCCCAAATGACATAGGCGATACATATTTCAAAATCAAAATGATGAAAATGCCTCCCATAATAGAACCATTCCAGTTACTTATTCAACCCTCTTAGATAGATGGAATCGAAGTATTCAACACAGCAACTGCTGACAAGTGTCCAAACATTTTTTCACTGGAGATTGCACAGGGAAACTTACAGGCTACAAAGCCGAGAGCCACAGACTGGGGTCAACTAAATATTTTTTAAGAGCTGTAGTTGAGAATACATTGAATCATTCAGATGGATCCATTTAATATAGCTTTGCCTGGAATGTTAATTTAAGGTCTTTATTATTACTATTATTGGTGTTATAGTGGTAGAATTACTTTGCAGTAAAGTAGGCTAAGTTGTTTTGTCTCTAATACCACAACTACCACCACTCATATTCACTCTATCCTTCATGTTTTTAGGTGAGTTGAACAAATGCAGACTCTGAACTCAAATAGCAAATTATTTATTGCTGTCACGTCAATGTACACATTCCAAACAAATGCTTATACCAGAAATAAAAAAAAAAACATGCAGTCTTTCTCAAGACATTTTAAAATATAGTTTAACTTATTTTTCCAAAATACTTTCCATAGCAAATGGAGGTGCACACATCTGCACACTGCAAACCGATGACATCAACATGCTGCAGTTTAAAACAGCATCTTCAGTAAATCCATATAAATATTATCTTATAAGTAAAATCTATTGATTCTGGGGGAGTTAGTTAGTATGAAGGATTGGGGGAGCTTGTTCTTATGAGGGCTTAGGGGAGTGTGTTAGTATGAGAGCTGGTGCAAACAAACATAAAACATATAAACCAAAAATATGTTCATGCTCTACAAGAACCATTTCAAAGGCAAACTGAAACACAAACGCACATCAAAAGTGCCACAAACAGATCAAAATAATGAGCTATGTTCAAAAAAAGGAATTTTGCCAATATTTTAAGAACATTTTCCAGGATTTTGACCTTAAATCACAAACACAAACGGGCTCAGAAAAACAAACAAAACTCAAAGATCCCAGAAGTTCAAAAGTCCACAGTGACAGTGTTTCTTCACTCTGCGATCTGTAGAGATAATTAACAATATTAAAAGAAAACAAAAAAGTAATAATAATACAGATCTAAACCATTTCTGAACCAGGACTAGACCAGTTGTTGCTATCTAGTGGAATTAAAAGTAGTTTCTAGCAGGAGCGGCAGCATAGCTCCCCCATAGCTCCCCCAAAGATTTTTGCCCCACTTTCATTACATGTCAAATTGACTACAAAATATTCAAATGGCAACCACAGAGTCTTCAAAATGATACTACAATTTCATTAGGTTTTATAAATCTGTACAGGAAGCCAACTACATTTAAAGTAGTTTAAAACTGTGAAGTGGACATTGTAGAGAGTTTTAAAAGGCTCTAAATTAGCTTTTTAAGTGATCATCCACATTGATGACCTTGATGACCTTAGCACACCATTAGCTCCTCCAACCAAAAATGTCTGGCACCGCCCCTGGTTTCTAGGGGATTTACTGCCTTGAAGACTTGCCACCCTTTGGTCACCCCAGTGAAAAAACAGGCCACTGACTAGCAATAGCACTAGTAATACAGGCCATTGTGGTATGTTCTGTGTACTATAGTAGTATTTTTGCAGCAGTATTATTTTGAGTACCTGTGCAGTAGCTTTAACAGTCTGCTCACGGGTTCTGATTCGCAGTTTGTTCACAGTAGTTTCTGCAATTTCTGCTCGCTCTTCAGCGTCATCTAACTCGTGCTGGACTTTTCTGTAGCGAACAGCATTGGAGCTCACCTGCTCCTCCTGGTGGATAAGGATAGTAGTACTCAGCATGTAGATGTATACGGTGAACATACAAATAGACTAGTATAAAAGCAGCTGTATGTGAATTGTGCAGTACTGACAGCATTCTCAGCCTGTCTCTTGAAGCTCTTCACTTTAGTCTGAAGTTTGTCCACAAGCTCCTGCATCCTCAGTAGTGTCTTCCTGTCTTCTTCAGACTAGAAAACACATATTTGACATTTGTTATAATCCCAGTCCACCACCTGTCCCCTGACACTTCCTCCTAGTTAATCTAAAAAAATACATAAAGTATCATATGTCAAGTATTAAATTAAATTGTATATTTTGAGGTGACTTCTCATTCATCCACGGCTCCCTGCTTAAGTTTTGTTGCTGATGTGTAGTGGTAGTAGTATTTGTAGCTGTAGTACCATAGACTGTATGCGTAGTCAAATCAAAATCAAATCAATCAAATCAAAAAGACTTTATTTATCCTCAAGAGGAAATTCAGATTGTAGGTCTTTTGAAATCTTCATCTGCCATAAAACTCCATATTGTACAGTGTAATCGCAGTCAGGAAAAAGGAGTTCTTGTGACGTTCTGTCCTGCTGCTCCCAGGTATTTATAGGTGGACACTATTTCAATATTTTCCCCACTGATGGTCATTGACTTTAGGTGTGACACACCCTCATTTCAAACTGTGACCATCTCTTTCGTTTTTGGAGGTGTTTAGAATGAGACTGTTTTCTTGGCTCCATCTATAAAAAGTTCTCTATAAGATTCCTTTATTCCTTGTCTTGTCCATTTTTGATGCAAGTCACTATTGCTGTCTCATCAGAGTATTTCTGAATGTGGCAGGACTCTGAGGTATAATTAAAATCAGTAGTGTATAAAGTGAAGAAGAATGGAGCAAGAACAGTACCTTGAGGAGCCCCTGGGCTTCTAATAATCTCTGAGACACTGTTCCATAGCCTGACATACTGAGGTTCACCTGTCAGGTAATTATAGATCCTTGTGATAAAGGATGAGTCCACCCCTAGGCTACTAAGTTTTTCACTAAGAAGAGTTGGTCTGATGGTGTTGAATGCACTTGAAAAATCAAATAGCATAACTCTAACATAATTACCTGGTCACTAGTAATAGTAGTGGTAGTAGTATTTGTGTGTCTTTTCTACCTGAGAGGTTAGCTCTTTCAGTCTCTTCTCGTAGCGCCTCACTCCTTTGTGGTACTCCTCACTCTTCTTCTGCTCTACCATCAGTTCTGTTTGCAGTTCCCGCACCTGCAGAGAAATGAGCTAGGCTCAGAAACAGAACCAGAGTAGATTCTTTAACCCTAAGTGAAACCCTATTAAGAGAAGTGGACCTGACTTGAGCCAGGATCTTGATTGCGATCACCTATAGCTGGTGGTGCACTGTGCATGTTTCAGCTTGGTGGGTAACCTTGCGAAGACCAGGCTTAAACCAAGTTCTGGTACTTACACGGTTCTCCAGCTTGAGCAGCTGTTTCTTGCCTCCTTTGAGAGCCATCTGCTCAGTCTCATCCAGCTTGAGCTGCAACTCTTTCACTGTCACCTCCATGTTCTTCTTCAGTCGCTCCAGAAGAACACTGCTGTCCTGCTCCCTCTTAAGCTCCTCTGCCATCAGCGCTGCCTACAGGAGAGGCATTAAAACATCAGAATCAGAATCAGAAGACTTTTATTGCCATAGTCTGTGAACACAGTTCACAAACTAGGAACTTGATTCGGTGAAAAAGTGCAACATAAACACACTGAATAAATACAAATACAAATAAGGGCATGCACAAAGTTAAAAAGATATGCTTAAAAAAATCAAATGAAATACTTAAAGGGAGAAAATATGTACAACAGCAGCATCAGAACAACAGTGCAAAGTGGCTTATTAAAGTGACCGGTGTTATTAAGTACACACAGTGTAAAACACATGTACTGCAACTATCTGCAAGTCTGCAGGGAGCAGGTATTGTATAAGCAGGAGTGGCATAACTCTAGTTCATTGGAGGGAATGGATCCGACTCACGTCTGTGATGGCCTTTTTGGCCTTTTCGTCTGCACTCCTGGACTCAGTCAAAGCCTCGTCCACTTCTCCACAGAGCTGAGATACATCAGTCTCAAGCTTCCTCTTCTGGTTCACCAGACCTGTATTCTAAATAAGAACAAGAATTCAAAAACAGATTCAAAACAAGCTATATGCTTCTCAACGACCCTGCAGTACCTGAGTGCTCAGCAGGTTGACTCTCTCGGACACCTCCACCAGCTCATGCTCAGCGCTCTTGCGGGCTCGGTCAGTCAGGTCCAGCACTTCTTTGAGCTCGTCCTTCTCTGCGCTCATCAGTGAACAGCGACGCTCTAGCAGAGCGATCTGCTCTTTAAGCTGATTGGACATCTGCAGCTTCTCCTCCAAGTCAACCTGCTGTTCCTTCACCTGAGACAGGATCAACATCAGACTATAGTCATCAGTACAATACACACATGAAATATCCAGAAGGAGATCAGAGAAGAGCTGCTGCTCCTGCTTGTGGAGAGTGCGAGTGACTAGAAGGAATAAGGGGAATTGTTTCGGGAAAGGGCCTGTGCCTCTTGGCAGCCTCTCTGTCTCTGAAGTGAGCTATGTAAGAAGTGACAGGGCTATGGTTTGGTAGACGGGTTGTCATAGGAGTTGACAGTATTACAGTTGGGTGAAGCTACCTGGGTCTGCAGCACTCTGATAACCCTTTGGCTCTCGGCAGCCTGGCGATGAGCATGGCTCAGTTGGATCTCCATCTCGTTGAGCTCAGATTCCAGTTTCTTCTTCTGTCTTTGCGCTTCACTGCGACTGCGGCATTCAGCCTCCAGACTAGACTGCAGCGTCTCCAAAGCATGCTGCTGGCTCCTCCTAGTAGACAAACATTTGCATTTTGGATGAATACTATGTACCTTATGTTCCTACTAGGATTAGAGCAAAAGTTTAAAGTTAAAGTTTAAATCTGTCAACTGGACAGATCGTTGTAGGAGTGAAGACGTTTCGCTGCTCATCCAAGCTGCTTCTTCAGTTCTGAAATTGACAGATTTAAACTTCGTCTTTTGCTATACTACTATACTATTTTGCTATAATACTAGGATTAGAATTTGTGGACAAAGTTGCAGGCAAAACTAATATTTAAGCATCAGTACTGAAAGGGTCTGTAAAAATGTAAAGGCAATACCGCAGGTTGTCAATCTCCTCATCCTTCTCTGAAATCTTGCGCTCAATCTCGGACCTCACTTGGTGTAGCTCCATCTGAACTCTGAGTGTCTTTGTCTCCTCATGCTCCAGAGTTCCCTGAAAATACAATCACAAATACAAAATTGTCATAACAGCATTAAAAGATCCACTTCTTTTGTCAAGTCGTCGGTCTTACACTTCTGATCTTAATATCATAATACCTCTGCATCCTCCAGAGCTGCCTTGATGTCACTCTTCTCCACATCTAGAACCTTCTTCATCCTCTCCAACTCCAGGATGGTCTTCCCTTCACGGCTCAGGTGGTCTGTGAGGTCCACAATCTCCTCTAGGCCAATCAGAGAGCAGGGAGTCAGTCACATGACAGAAATAAAGCCTTATCCAGTTCCTTTGTTAGTATCAGTGTGGTATACTTTATGTTTCTGTAATACTTGATGCAGCAATAGGAGTAGTTCATGATTGTACCCTGCAGGTTCTTGTTCTCCCGTTTGACTGTCTCCAGTTGTTCCAAAGCTTCTTCGTAGCAGTTTTTCAGTTTGAATAATTCAGTGCTGAGACTTCGGGACTCCTTCTGAGAGACCTCAAGCTCACTCTGGCTCTCCTCAAAACGTTGCTTTGCCTCTGTCAGTAACTGTTCATAAAAAAGACCAGTATTAAGAGAACTAACCAGCAAAACTAAAGGAGAAAAATGTGGATTGATTATAATGGTCTTTCTGCACAGAGTGTTGTCCATACCTTGTCAAAGTTCCTGCTCTTTTTGTCAAGGGCTAAGGCGTTAGCATTAGATCTCTCTAATTCCACTACCAGATCCTCAATCTCGGTCTGCAGTCGGACCTTGGTTTTGTCCAGAGAACAGCACTTGGCCTGGGACGCCTCCACTGCTTCCTCCAGAGACTGCAGCTTCACCACCAGCTTCTTCCTGAAACACAAAGGCATTAGGGCAGGGACACACCAAGCCCATAATAGGCCGATAGGGCTAGACAGAGTGTGGTCTGTGTGGTGTGTTCTGCACACTATAAAACAAATTTTTTACTCCACGTGAGACAGTTCTTACTTGGCCTCTTCCAATTCCTCAATCCTCAGCACTGCGTCAGTCTCATACTTGGTTCTCCATTGCGCCACCTGGCTGTTGGCCTTAGACATTGCCCTCTGCAGTTCGGCTCGAGCCTCCTGCTCTTCCTCTAACTGCTCCCGGAGGAGGCTACAGTCGTGTCGTGAGGCCTGGACTGCGTGGGCTAGAGCCACACGAGCCTGAGACAACACATACAATCGTATAATTATGATAACAAAATGCTGGTTTGTCCCCCTTTTGAGAGAGAGATTTTCAGCATATTCTACAGTCTGAAATCTACCAATAAGTTACACTACAGGCTCACAAGCATATGATATAATATTCTGTATCTGGACTATATCCCATCATAACCTATGTCTGTTACTGATTTACACCTAGGTTAGTCTAGCACTTACCTTGCTCTCCTCCTCCAGTTGTCTCTTTAAATCCTCAGAGTTCTGAGCTAGCCCCGCCTTTGAACGTTGCAGCTGACCAATCAGAGCATCCCGTTCCTCCAGTCTACGACTGTACTCCGCTGCACCAACAGACAATACTTTGTTACATATTATATATAAAAACTGAAATAAAACGGGGCTAAACCAGGGCTATCTATAAACCTATAGTGTCTAAATCCACCAAAAACAAAATCAGGCCATACCTGTCTCAGTTAGGGCACGGGCTTTTTGCGCAGACACTTCAGTGAGTTGTCTTTGAAGGTCTTCAACTCGATTACGACTTTCTGTCAACTGATCCTCATATGATCGGCACAACTTCTCTGTTGCACCCTGAAATCACATAAAAACTGTTCAGGTCCTTTGAAACCTCTTGATATTGTTCAAAGTCTGTATCCCTTTAAACGTGTCCATTCAGGCCACATCTACTACAGACTGGCCCTAACATAGTCCTGGTTTGGATTTGAGCCCTTGTGTTACCTTGGACCTAGTGAGGGACTCCACGTTAGAAGCCAGGTCATCTGCGTGGAGCCTGGTCTCAGCCTTCTCTTTCTCCAGTTTTTGCTTGGCTCTCTGTAGGTTGTCAATTTGCTCGCTCAGCTCGGTCACTGTGTCCGAGTGTTTCTTACGGAGAGTGGCTGCGGTTGTCTCATGGTGAAGCCCTGCCTCCTCCAGCTCCCGCCGCATCTTGAGGAAGTCTGCCTCTCGCTTCCTGTATGCACAAAACACATGACAAAAATAAAGCATGACATATAGAATCCTCAAACAATACTGGCACACTTAACAAACACTATGCTGCAAATTTCACTAGGATCCCTTATTACTTTTGCTCTTCACAATCTGTCTGGCCAAAACTGTGTACCTAATATCTCTTTGATAGTTGTTCAATAAAGTCGGGTGGTGTTGAGCGGATGTTAGCAGGTTGTAATTAGCTGAAGATGTCTATATGAGGATACAGGTGATTATAGTACCTGTTGAGAGCAATCTGAGCAGCAGAAGCTCCACCCGCCTCCTCTAACTTCTCTCCCAGCTCCTCCAGTTCTCGTGCAATGTCGTTCCTCTGCCGCTCCGCCTTCATTCTCCAGGCTCTCTCTGCATCAAGTGCCTCCTCCAGCTCCTCAATTCGAGTCTGATGGATACAATATGGCTCAAAATTTCAAAACTTGAATGACAGAGGTATTTTTATCTAATGTAAACTGCATCAGACTGTCAATGTATAGAGATGGTGCCATTTTGTAATATTTACAGTGCTGTGAAAAAGTACTTATTAGTAGCTTAACTTAGTAGCCATTTCAGATCAAGCAAATGTGCAGAAAAAGTAAGAAATCAGTAAGAGTGACAAATTTAAATATTAGACAATTAAACACAAAATGCAGTTTTAAGTGCAGATTTTATTTATTAAGGGAAAAAAGCCATCTGAACCTACATGGCCCATGTGAAAAAGTAATTACCCCCTAAATCTAATGACTGGTTGAACCAGTCTTAGTAGCAACAACTGCAGCCACATGGGAGGATTTCCGAGCATGAACTGCCTTTTTAAGATCATGCCACAGCATCTCTATTGGGTTCAGGTCTGGACTTTGACTTGGCCACTCCAAAGGCCTAATTTTGTTTATTTTAAGTGGACTTGCTGATGTGCTTTTGAACATTGTCCTGCTGCAGAACTCAAGTGCACTTCAGCTTGAGGTCATGAACTGATGGCCAGACATTCTCCTTCAGGATTTGTTGGTAGAGAGCAGAGCTTATGGTTCCTTCAATCACAGCAAGTCATCCAGGTCCTGAAGCAGCAAAGCAGCCCCAAACTATGACGCTACCACCACCATGTTTCACTGACATGATGTTCTTTTTATCAAATGCTCTGTTCATCTTACGCCAAATGTAACCAGATGGACTCCTTCCAAAATGTTCAACTTTTGTTTCATCAGTCCACAGAATATTTTCCCAAAAGCTTTGGGGATCATCAAGATGTTTTTTAGCAAAAGTGAAACGAGCCTTTAGCAGTGGCTTTCGCCTTGGAACTCTGCCATGCATGCCATTTTTGCCTAGTCTCTTTCTTATGGTTGAGTCATGAATCGCAGTGCTTTTGGGGTAATTTTTGCAGGCTGGCCACTCCTGGAAAGGTTCACCACTGTACCATGCTTTCTCCATTTGTGGTATAATGGCGCTTACCATGGTTTGCTGGAGTCCCAAAGATTTAGAAATGGCTTTGTAACCTTTTCCAGACTGAGACATGTCAATTACCTTTCCTATGAACATAATTGACATGTCCTACTTCACCTTGTTAGACAGGTTCAATTTAAGTAATCTCTTGATTTGAAAGTTCTGGCAGCACTGAGGCCTGGGTGCGGCTATGAAATTGAACTCAGCTTTCCACAAAAATATGATTAATCATCATTTAACAAGGGGGGCAATTACTTTTTCACACAGAATCATGTAGGTTTGGATAGTATTTTTCTTAACAAATAAAATTGTCACAGAAAAACTGCATTTTATGTTTACTTGGGTTATATATGTTTAATGATCTGAAACAGTTAAGTGTGACACACATGCAAAAAAGTAAGAAATCAGGAAGGGTGCTAATACTTTTTCACAGCACTTTACATAACTTATAATGAATATAACTCCAGTGTAACTCAGAACTTGATACACACCTCAAGCTCTTTGATTTTCTTCTGCAATGTAGCCACAATGCTCTGTTCATCCTCAAGTTTGGACTGAAGCTGAGCCAGCTCCCCGTCTTTCCTGAGAGATACCAGGGTCAAACCAGGTACAAACTAAGGCCAATCTACATTTAAAGAAGATTAAACCAGGACTATAGGTCTAGTATTTGAAACAAGCATACTTCTTGAGGCGGTCTTCCAGATCATCCTTCTGGGTCTCCAGGTCCCGGACTGACTCCTGGGACAGTTTTAGGTCTCCTTCCAGTTTGCGACGAGTCCTCTCCAACTCCACACGCACCTTCTTCTCCTGCTCAAGGCTGCTCTCTACCTGTGAGAGGTGAAATAGAGGAGAGAAAGATAAGAGAGACAGGGATTAGGTGAGGGTTTGTCTTTGTAATATCTTTCATCTTAATATTTTACAAAGAACTTACATGGTCTACTTGCTGTTCCAGTCTGGACTTGGTTTTGCACAGAACTGTGACCTTGTCCTCCTGGGTCTGCAGATCCTGGAGAGCCTGCTGATGGGCCTCCTGTAGAGCAGCCTTCTCTCGGCCCAAAACCAGTATCGACTCATCCAGAGTACACATTTCCTGAGACAGGTTCTTCAGCTGAAAACAAGGGCAAGAAAAAACTGAGGTTAATCCAGTTTAAGACCTGTTTTGCCCTGATTTTTTCCTGTTTTGTCCTCACCTTATTCTCCACACCGTGTCGGTCTCGCTCCACTTTGGATAGGGTCAGTTCTAGCTGGTCCACATCTCTCTTCAGCGTCACTACCTCCTCCTCCAGGACACGTTTCTTAGCTGTTAGTGTGGAACTGATGTCCTCCTCATCCTCCAGTCTCTCCTGCATTTCCTTCAGTCGCTGGTCTAGGTGAATCTTTGACTGGATTAGCTGGTTACATCGGTCCTCTGCATCTGCAAGATTATCCTGCTCCTGAAGAGCAAGACGAGAAGGTGGTCAAGAATGATATTACAACTTTCCCACACTTTCACAGTGTAGAAACCCAAATTTCCTATTTTATGGCTCTTTCTATTTGCAACTAGACCGTTACAGTGTTGACAAAAGATTATTAGTTATGAAACACTTAGTTATGAAACACTAAGTATTTCAAATATAAATAGTAAATAAATGTGTGTGAGACTTACAGCCTGTAGCTGCAAGGCCAGATCATTCTTCTCCTGAACCAGAACCACCTGGCGCTCCTCGGCCTCCCGACGCTTTCCCTCAGACCTTGCAATATACATTCAAAATCAGAGTAATCCAATCAAAAACGTGTTCAGATCTGTTATTCATTCTGGTCTGTACTTGTCAAAGGCCTCCTTGAGTTTACTGAAGTCCTCATTGAGGGCAGCCAGTTCCTTCTCCACCTGCGCACTCCGGAGTAAGGGGCGCAGTTTATAGAACAGCATCATCCACGGCCAGGTGCGCACAGAGAAGAAGGCACGCAGGTTGAACTGGATCACCACCACTGCATCCCTGCAGGAGACAAAGGGCTTAGACCTTCCTCTATGGCAGGGGCTTTGAATAATGTAGTCCAGCACCTTATCTATGTGTCAGCTGTGAGTCTGTTCTTCACGAACTGATTCTGGAGAGGTCCACAATTTTTCAGTCCTCTGCGTTATTATAATTTTTACTCATAAATTTGGATGTTTGTTTTGATTCAGACAGACCATCCATTTCTCTGCTAATCTGCCTTTCAATCAAGTCCATAGAACTCTGGGACATAAGAGCCTGACTACACATATTATACAGTACAGGAAAAGTGTGTAGTCTTAGCTGGCCTGGCTGAGAGCAACCCCCAGAATGAGACAGACCTGCGAAGTATCATTTTGTCGCGTTCCATCCTCATGAGTTTGCCGCGACACATGGCCTGCACCGTGGTCAGAATCTCAGACAGACGAGTGTCCCTCATGTCTTCCAGCTGCCCTAGCAGCCCCGCCTTAAAGAACACCTGCCACAGGTAATATACATGTTAAATACAAAAAGTATAAAACACTTCTACCAGATATTTGCATACAGATGACATACAGATAGGAGAACCAGGTAAGACAAAGGTGAGCAATAGGAGAGAGGCAGATAAGAGACATGAGATACGGGGGTGAAGGTAAAGTGTACCTTGGTCTGTCCGAACTTGTACTGCGTGTGGTCTATCTCCAGAGAAGTGAGCAGTTTCTCCACAGCCTTCCTACTGTCCACAAAAGAGTCCTCGGGGATGGCAGCTGGGTTCAGGATCCGGTATCTGACAAAGATTAGTATACAGAAGTTTTAGACCTAGGTCAGACCTCGTGAATTCCTGATTTACACCTAGTTCAGACATGGTTCACACTTCATATCAGATGTGGTCCTGAACTTATCTGGTCTCACCTTTGTTTGAACTCTGCATACAGGATCCTGTTGGGGAAGCCTTTTCTGCAGATCCGGATTCCCTCTAAAACTCCGTTACACCTTAGTTGGTGCAGCACCAAGAATGGTTCCATCACACCTGAGACAGAAAGTACCTGAGAATGCAACACAGATCTACAGAAGGAAAGAACTGTGTAATTTGGTCTTTTGAGGGGAAGAATAACTTCTAACTATCAACTAATGTAATTTTGTCAGTTTTGTTTTTGATTTTGTTATTGCATAAGTTAGTTAGTATTGCAAAAACATAGACCCTATTCATTGATCTGACTGTAAATATTGACTGTAACATCGTACTGTACTGTTACATTTGGATTTGTTAGGCCCATGTTAAGTGGTATATAATAATATAAAAGGTTCTGGCTCTGACCTGGGTTCTTGGTCTCGTTAGGAATGATGCAGCGGACAAAGTGTGGCTGAGTGCTGCGCAGGTTGGCCATCAGTTTGTTTAGGTTTTCCTAAAAATATTAAAATCAAGATCAGAATTGCTGCTTACAGACTGATGTAACTTCAGTTATTAATAACTGATCTGTATGTATTGTGAGCTTACTTTATGGAGCTGTGAAACAGTCTGGAACGATGCCCCCTTCTTCTTCCTGTGCCTGGTTTCAGCTTTAGGGTCTGATGCTGAGCACATTAACATTAACACAATATAAAAAATTTATTCAGAATAATTGATATAAATACAAGGACCTCATGAAGAAACCAACGCATGTCAGAGCTGATGTAGTAGTCAAACAGTCCAGCCATCAGCTTGTTTGATGATTTCTGGAACAGCGTTACCACTGTCTCATTGAGGGGATCACGGTTCTTATCCAGCCAGCCCGTGATATTATAGGGAACCTAAAAGAATCAGAAGACCAGTCCATACCATGTTAGTCTTAGTTTCCTCTATGAACTTTGTTAAGTCCTGGTTTAGACTTGTTTTGGTGATGTTTTAGATCTCGTCATTGAGTAAAATTTAGTCCTATTAGATCCGGTTAAACTGGTGGTTGGACTCACCACGCCTGCATAATGGTTGAGCTCAAAGTGTGTTTCATATTTGCGTTTCTTGTCGGGTCGTGGTCGGAGGAAGTTTGGAGACTTTCCCAGATGATTGTCATAGAGTTTGGTTTTAAAGCTCTGGTCTGTGGCCTTTGGAAACATGCACTCTTCCTCCATGATGGACAGGATCCCCATGGGCTAAAGGACAGAGAGATACGTGCAGATAGTAAATATATAGGTGTACACTTTGCACATATTAGTATCGGTAGAACCTTCTCAATGAGGTCGATGCAGGCCTGCAGGTCCAGTCCAAAGTCAATAAATGTCCATTCAATGCCCTCAGTCTTGTATTCCTCTTGCTCCAGAATGAACATATGGTGGTTGAAGTACTGCTGCAGCTTCTCGTTTGTGAAATTAATGCACAGCTGCTCGAAGTTATTAAACTAAAATAAAAGAAGAAGAATTAGTAGCAGGACTAAACATTAAGTCATGAGTAAAAAAGGGCTAAACAGGGCCATCCCAGTTCTACACCAAATGCAGAACCACATTACAAATCTGAAACAGATTTACAGAAAAATACTTACCTCAAAAATCTCAAAGCCAGCGATATCCAGAACTCCAATGAAATATTGTCTAGGCAGAGCCGTGTACAGAGAGGAGTTGATGCGACTCACAAGCCATTTAAACATTCGATCATAGGTGGCTTTGGCCAGAGCTGCCACTGCATAATACACCTGAGAGACAAGAATCATAACAAGAGTTACACATTACACCAGGCCTATTAGACTTCTGGACATACTGTATATGCTTGTATGTTTATTCATGGGTCCAGCTTGCAGTTACAGGTGCAATCCTGAGGACTTTTGCCAATTCAAAAAGATAAAATGTTTTGTTTTGTCATTCTGCATCCAATGGATATGGAGCTGTGTGATTGTTTCCTGCTCTACCGTTTGTCTTTTTATTTATTGTCTGTTGTACATGTGTGTGAATACTAGCTGTCTACCTGCTCTACTGTCTGTCCTCTAACAATGTACTCGTTGCCCACTTTGACCCTGGGGTTCAGCAGACCCTTCAACAGATCTGCAGAGCTGATGCCCATCAGGTATGCTGCTTTGTCCACACCTGGGCACAGACACAAGTACACTTTATACACAGAACACACACACACGAACATAACACAAAAGGTACCCCACTTTCTTCACAACACCCAGTGGTGGAAGAACAAGTTTGTTACTTAAGTAAAAGTACAGAAAATATACTGAAGAAAGAGTAAAAGGATCATGTGAAAAAATTGACTTAAGTAAAAGTATTACAGTATCTGTTTAAATTAAAAACTAAAACATAGTATAGTACAAGTATTTCGCACAGATTTTGAGATCTTATAAGGCTTTAGATGTATGATTTTGCTTAAGATCTGTCTTGAATTTTGTCTTGTCTGTCTTGAATGTCTGTTCAACAGAAACAATTGAATCAACGGTTTTTATTTGTATATTTAGTTTGCTCAAACTACGAATATGTTAAAAATAAAGCCCTCAGCCTTTTCAGCAAGTCTTCAACAATAAAAAATACCTTTACTTTTCAGTCCTGTACAGTACAATACTTCTATACTTTTACTTTGCTACATTCCACTATTGCAAATACCAAAGTAACAAAAGGGCAAAGACACAAAATAATTAAAACATTCCATTGCCTGTCTAAGGGGAAGGATCAGACTCACTCTCTGTCCCATCAGCTTCAGCCTGCTCCTCCCGCTGTTTCTTCTTAAACTTCATGTTTCCGAAGTGCATTATGGCCCCCACTATTTTATAACAGCCATACTTTTCCTCCACTGTGAAGCCCAGGATGTCCATGGCATGCTGCAAAACAGTGATTTATGACAAAGCTGAGCTGTTTCAGGTGACATCCTAAAATGTTACAGGGGCAGGCAAAATGCTGAATGTTAATTTGTAGATTTGTCTGGAAAAGGCATACCAGCATACCAGTTTTCATTTTGGAATAACTATGAATATTTGATATTTTGTTTAAAGGTGTAGTATGCAACTTTTTTACATGGTTAATACTGAATCTTTAAGTCACCCACTCTGGTTTAGGTTAGTTGAATAGTGTTTGACTTGATTCTTACATCAGTGAGTTTAAGCTCCTCTCCGTCGTTGATGCTTTCCACTGTGGTTACCCCCTGCGAACAGAAGTGGTAGTCATACGGGTTTGTGGTCACCAGCAGCATATCTGTAAATTATAAAATACACCAACAATAAAACAGTAATAAAAACAGTATTAAAAATAGGATTAACAGAATACATTCATTTAAAGAGAGAGAGAATGTAGAGCTGAAGGGGTGGGGCTTGGATTTTTTAGTACACTGCTGTTGAGTGAGTAAGGTCACCTTGTAGCTCCGGCTTCTGATTGGACAGAATTTGGTAGTAGATGTGGTAGCTCCTCTCTCCCGGTTGCTGAAACACTACTCTGGACTTCTCCAGGAGATCTGAGACAAAGTACACAAACTCAGCAAGATATAATATACTTGTATAAAACACTTACATAGAGTTTAAGATAATGAGAAAGGGAAAAAGATTAAAACATGTGAACAATCTTTCGGTAAAACACTTACAGATGTCGATGTCAGCTGAAGCCAGTTTACCAGTCGTTCCAAAGTGAATTCGGATGAACTTTCCCTTAAATGGAATATACAATAATGATTAATGACTATACAATTTTCCCTCATTGTAATCACTTGAGTTAGAGTTCAGTACAAAGCGTGAAGAGTTGTCATTGCGAATTGTCTTGGCGTTTCCAAAGGCCTCCATGGCAGGGTTTGCCTCGATGATCTGGTCCTCAAGAGAGCCCTGAAAGAGGCCAGGGCACAGAGTTAAGACCATGTCCAGACAAAGTTTTATTATACAGTGTTAAGACAGTTATTTCTATAACTTATCAATATTAGCCATAAAAATTAAAATGAGTTTTATTGCATTGTTTATTTGTTTATTATTTGTTTTATTTATTTATTATTTTATTTATTTGGATCCCATTAGCTGTAATCAGTGCAGTCAGGTAGTCTTCCTGGGTTCATTGAACTATAAATGATAAAATCTTCATTTTATCAATAAAATCACATTGTCTTCAAAATAATCACAGTTAAATTCAAGTTCATATATTGTAAATAATTAAGATGGCCAATATTGATGGGAATACTGTTCCAAGTAGATAGTGATCTATGTTGAACGGTTTTCTTCATGGTTCTAGGGTAAAATGTAATTATTTGGCCATTAATAACAGTCCTAGTATCATACTTATGAAATGAATCACAGTGAATTATTTGATTAAATATAAAAGCAGGAGCTTCTAGCGTCAGTGTTTTATATAACAAGGTGCCCAGTGTAACTTGTATTCTTTGACTTAAAGTGAGCCATGACAGAGTGAAATACATCTGTCCTCTGCTGGTTTTAATTTAGCAGCCAAGTATAAGTCTTGCTGCTTTATTTTGAGGAACTTGTATTTTTGTTAGTGACATAATATTAAAGAGTTAGTTATTATTTCTGATTTCTCACATTATCACAAACATATTGAACAGACAGAAGTAGTTTTGACCCTCACAAGAGATTATTTATCAAGAAAAAAGGAAGAATTTAGATTTTTATAAATATATAAATTCCATTAGTTGTAATTTAAGAGAAAGCCTCATACATTTATACGCAGATGATGCTGCTTTGTATGCAAGTGCTCCCTCTGCTGATTGGCAATTTTAAAACTGCAGCAAGATTTTAATGAAATCATGAAAACATGTGCAAGCTAGAAATCTTTATACACTAAATGGAACGCTGATTGAAAGAGTCACCGCCTATAAATATCTTGGGTTTTAGTTTAACAAAGACGTATCTATTAAAATACATATTTCGGAATTATGAAACCGTAAAACAAAACAAACAAAAAAACAAAACAAACAAACATCATTTTAAATCTTGTATCCCATTGAATTACCGAAAAGAAGTTGTTCAAGCAACCTTTCTGAGCTAGATTATGGAAATATAATACACATGTAGACTTCAGCCTCTACTTTGAAACCTTTAGATAGTCTTTCACTCAGCCCTTTGTTTCATAACAGGTGATGAATTTAACCCCATCACTGTACACTCTATGAAAGGTTGGCCATTGGTATCTGGCAGAAAAGAACAACCCTGTATAAAATTAATTTGTATAGTACAATGTGATAGACTGAATATCTCATTTGCTTATTGAGCTTTAATATGTGAACTCTTAATACAGGATCTCAGTTATTTGTTTTTTTGTTTTTGTTTGTATTGTTCTGTATTTTAACAGGGCGCTCATGAAAAATAGAGTCTGGTACTCTCAATGGAGTGTCCCTGTATAAATAAAGATAAATGAAAATGAATGAAATAATAACAACTGTAACGCTGATTTATTCTTAATTACGAAGACACTGGGCATGATAATGATGATAATGATTATACAATTAAACCTTAATTTACAGTTACTTTAAAATACAATTAATAAATGTACATAAAATTGTAATATTCTGATTCCATTGATATGATTTTCCTTTTTTGCTATAGGTCTATAACTACAGTGAAGATTTGTTTTTTACTTACTCCTTTCTTTATGTTCTCTCCTAAGGCTGCGATAATGGCAAAATACTGGATCACTCTCTTTGTGTTGACAGTTTTCCCGGCTCCAGACTCACCACTGAGAGAGAAGAGTGAGAGAGAAGAATGTTCAACCCAGTTTTTTTTTACACAATATGGGAAATATATTGACAACTGAATAAAATAACATACGTGATCAACATGGACTGATTCTCACGATCTGAAATATATATATATTTTTTAAATTTTAAGTAATAAATAAATTGGGACAACAGGTGCTCATTCCGTGGAAACTTACTCTGCAGCAGATCGGAATAGGCGTTGTCGGCAATGGCGTAGATATGGGGCGGAGTTTCGGTTCGGCGACGCCCCTTATAACCCGTGATGACAGTCTGAGTGTAAACTGGGAGCCACTTATAAGGGTTCACAGTGACGCAGAACAGACCTGAGTATGTCTAGAACATACAGACAGATCATGAAAGAGTGATGTTCATTACCAATAAGTAATCCTCAAGAAGTCATCTGAAGTATTTAGAGAAACATTTCTCAACAAATGACTTCCTATTTGATTAATGTTTTGCTTTAAATCTTTATATAAATACATTAAAATGTTTAAATTGGTAGTACGTAGCTCAAATAGATCTGTTGAAGTCCTGTTTCGTTTTGGTTATAGGGCATACTCCTTACATAGATCATCCACATGGCGTATCTCCGCTTCAGGTTGAACAGGACCGATGGCTCATTGAGGTGAGTTAACATGGCCATGTCTTCAATCATGTCAAACTTTGGAGGGTTCATTGGCTGCAGGTCATCCTCCTTCACTATTAGGAACTGGGCAATGATCAGAACCAGACCAGACCAAAACAAGGACAGACAAGAACCAGTTATTTCATAAACTTTATCACATGACACTAGTGGTCTCATTAAAATGAATTTAGCTGTGGGTTTAGACTTTAGGTGCAAGGAGGTAGGATTTAACTGATGTTTTTTGATGATTTGCTTAGCTTTGTAGTTAACAGGGGTCAGGCAAACAGAGAGAGTGGGGTGTAAAATTTACCCGCCCATCCTTCGTCTCCACGGTGGTCTTGTCCCCATTCAGTTCTCGGATCTCCACCTCCACATAGGCCTCTACCTCATCAGACATCCACACCCTTTTAGTCCCTTCAGAGAACCAAGAAAACTGGTTCAAACCAGGGCTAAACCAGATAATGCTACTCAATCCAAATTCTACTCAAGCCTAGACCAGTCTCAACTAAATCACACCAAGTAAAGACATGGTCTTACCGTCAAAGGCCTGGGCCTTGGCTGCCAGCTGCTCCAGGTTTGTAAGCCTGAGGAAACGAGCAGATTCCCCAAACTCTGTCATGTCGAGGAAGCGCGACATCTGTGAGTAAGGGAAGAAGATAAATAAGGAGATGAGGACAGGTGATCTTAATTGACATGCCCCTGTAAAGATACAGATTCATGTTCAGTGTCAACAGAGACTAAAGGACTAAGAGGACATGTGAAAGATTTATTTGGACTTGGTGGCAGGATCTCTCTCAAATTACTTGTCAGCACTTTCACTGCAGCAATAATTTGCTGCAATAATCTGCACCACATTTCAATATAACAGATAACTCATACCAGATGACTTCCACCAATCATCTCAAGGTACAGTACATTGCTCTGGCCAGCCAAAATCAAACGCTTTGAATAGAATGTAGGAGGGAGTGGCTAGTCAGGCCTATACTACATTAGGTGCTGCCACAGTTATTAGTTCCTAAATGGAATATATTTGTTTTTAATAATACCCTTGCTTTACTTACTCATTGAGCCATTCTGAGAAACTCAAATATATTTTACATTATGTTATGCAAATTTTTGGATTAGTCTGTCTCTGCTGGGCCGGGGTAAGAGGTATTTTTAGACCAGGTCCAGATCGCGGTCTAATGGTCTTTGTCTCTCGCTGATGAACAGCTCCATGTGGCTTGGTACGCGCAGCAGCTGATACCCCACTGAAATCCCTCTAAACCTGGAATAAACCCGCTCTATAGACACTTCTAAGCCCAAATAAACCCTGGACAAAATCTGTCTTGTGCTAAGCCCACAGAGTTGGAATGCCTCTGGGCTCACATCAGTCTTGGTCCCAGGTCAGGCCTGGTCCTGAGTCAAACCTGGTCCAGAGTCAGGCCTGGTCCCAGGTCAGGCCTGGTACAGACAGGTGTCCTGATGTTGTGATGTTTGATGACAGAGATCCAAACACATATAGATGTTTGGAGCTGATGCTGTATTTAAAGACTTAATCACACCCAGGTGATGCAGAGAGCAACTGAAACCAGTTTCAATTTACTCCAAAGCCTTCATGGGTGAACGACAGCATTAATCCAAACTACTGAACTATTTCACTTTCAGGCTTCAGAACACCGGGGATGTTACGGTCTTGAAAAATTATAATTTGACATAATTATAAAAAATGATTCCATAATAAGAATTCTTAAGAATAGATGTTAGAAAATGGCCTGGAAAAGGCAGAAATTGTAAAAGAACAACAATTTTACAATTTTAACAAATAAATACATTTAAATACATTTCTTTCTTTCCTAAATGGATCCATGTTGCATCCACGTGCATCATTCATATAACCTTCCACTCACCTTGCTTTGCTGGTTCTGGTCCCAGTCTAGTCCTGATTTGTGTTATTGTTGTATTTGGGTCGGACTGGTTCTGGTGGATTTTCCAGACCCAAATCTGGATTGGACTATTCTCTCTGGCCTTTATAACCTCATGTTGATGGTCATATGAGCTGAGCGCTGTGTTTTGATTGGTCGGTTCAGGGGAGACCTGTAAAAGGCTTTGTCTCTATCTTTGGAAGCTGATCACATTTTACTGTCCATCAGTAACCAGCTACAGCACCCTCCAATGATATTGTGCCCTTTGGATGTAATTATTTATTTATTCTGGAGTTCAGTCCTATACTTCTGCAATTCTTCTCCATCAGGGATTTATGACGATGTTTGGTGGCTGGAACTATATTCCTGACAGTACAAAGGGACTGGATTTGTACATGTCCTTTTCCAGGCTGAATCTGCCCTTGATTGGGAAAAAAGATAAAGATATTATTTCATATACAACTGAGGTGTGTTTGTATTTGTCAGTGTTTCCCATTGACTCTTTAATGCACCTCCACTTGCCTAAGTGGGGAGCATTCCTTATACTTCATCCTTCATATACTGCACCATATAATACCACTGAGGGTGTATATATGTGATGAAACATTTATAACATACAATATAAATCATAGTCCTGGGGTCATCACTGTCACATGT
This sequence comes from Periophthalmus magnuspinnatus, assembly GCF_009829125.3. Taxonomy (NCBI): domain Eukaryota; kingdom Metazoa; phylum Chordata; class Actinopteri; order Gobiiformes; family Gobiidae; genus Periophthalmus; species Periophthalmus magnuspinnatus. The sequence continues at coordinate 18,466,537 of NC_047132.1, forward strand.
GACTGCTCTGTCTGCAGTTATTAGATAGTTCCTCTTTATATGATCTATATTTGTGAAAACAACCTGTTCAGTCACTCACCACAGATTTACACTCCATCCTCCATCTCTCCTCCCTTTCTCAGCTCCCTCAGTTTCTCAAATGCTTTAACAGTCAATTATAGTGCATTTCTGTAACCCCACCCATCCCTCTCTCTCATTCTGTTATTTTACTAGTCCATCAGAGAAAAATCTCTCTCTGTCTCTGTCTCTCTCTCTCAGCTGTTCCTCTCTTCCTGTTTCTATTGTTTCTTTGTTTTGTTTTTTGTGGACCTGTGTGTCCGTGCTGTCACTCTCCATCCCTCCGTTTCAGATCAGCTGTCTGTTTGTAATAAAGCCTTGGGCCTGTCTGTCATGAGTGAATTATGACACTGCTGAAATGTTGTTTGTCACAATTACTTAGATAGTGTACTTTCTAAGAAGCAGAAAAGATTACAGGACAATGGCATTTGTTGACACAAGGGACCAGTAGAAAACTGGACAGGAGTTTCAGATAGATGATACAGTGGCAGAGCAGTTTGCATTCCCTTGCTGCAAGATGGTTCCGGGTTAGATTCCTGGATTCATGTGAATTTTTTATGTGTGGATTTGGACATCCTCCAATTAAAAAGTATATATATAAAAACATGCATATCCATAACAGATGTATTCATTTCAGTGTGAAAAAACAGACACTTCAGGCACATTTCAAGACATTTTATGAAACTGTGTTATTTTTCCACTTAAAAGGACAGCAGGGTTGGGCAGTATGGCATAAAATCACACCATTTCACATATTGTTGATTTAATCAACCACTATTTTTAATTTAATTTGAAATCCAATCAAATTTATTCCCACCAATATTTGTCCAAACCACATGCTTTTCTGCCACAAGATTAGCCAATAGACCATGTTAATAAAAAGCAAATTGATCACTGCAATCTGCAAATGATGAAGAGATGAGGGCCAAACTTTTAAACCCGGACTAAAACACAATATCTGGTGAAGATTCGCTTTTCTGATTTATCTCTTTTGTGTCTCTGGCAGTGCACAGTACCAGGCCTAATCTGCTCTGTGTTTTCTGAGAACCTTTACATTGCATTAATCTCAAACAAAGAAGGCTTTTTTGGCACACACACACCTTCCCGCCCTGTGCCCACACATATGTGACATGGTCCATACCTCCACACTAATCCACTCAACTATTTATACTCTGTCCTTTCAAAATAAGAGTGTGATGTAAAGCTGTTGTATGAAGTTAATCCATGGCAGATCTCAGAATGCTGGAAACTCATGTGACAGGCTAACTCCATAAACCACAAGCAAAACTATAATGAGAGGATAAATACTATACAAGCCTACTGTACACAGTCGTTACATAAGAAGAGTTCTCATCAAGGTGTCACAGGGCAAAGCCTTAAAAGACAAAATGGGTAAAGGGAATCTAATATAACAATAGTTAGAAGAGGTCAGTAAGACCCCCTTGCCTACAGAAGTTGGTAGATCAATCCCTTCCCTGAGTAACTTTTTAAATAAGTTGTACTTTTCAGAGTTTCTAGCAGCATACTTTTCCTCCTACTTGAGTAATATTTTTATTATACATTGTTATATTGTTGTTGACAATATGAAATGATTTGTAAATTTGTGTTTCTTACTGCTTCAGATAGGATTTTTTTTCACATTTTTGACTCTATCCTTTGAAAACTCCAGATTTTGTGTATTATATTAATACTTTGTCATTTCACTTACATTGACTTCAAATTATAAATCAGGTGTTACACTATCTTTAAGTTACTCTTATTTGAGTAGCCAGTATTTGAGTAGAATTTGAACTACTTTGTACTTCTACTCTAGAAATATTATTTTGAAGAAACATCACTCTTGCTTGAGTGCATTTTTTAGCTACTTCTGATTATAATGAATATATTTTGTGTGTTTGGTGCCAAGAGATGTTGAGTGCTATAATGTGCGCCAAACACCTTGATCACTGATGAAGACTAGTTGCAAGAGACCTTGACTGTAGGGTGCAGGCTTGTCTTGGTCTCCTTCAGTTTTGACCCTGATCCGGCTGGTCCCTCAGAGCAGAACAGCTGTAGTTTATCACTGGAGTTTATCATGTTATGTGGACCCTGACACTTCACTGTGGCCCACAGGGCCGCATTCCTCCTGGCTCCAGCTCAAAGCTCCAAAATCCCACTGGAACTCGGGACCGAAAGGGACACATGGCTTTGACACATCTGTGACATGAACAATAGACCACGTTATTTATAGACCTGACTCACTACTACTGTAAAACTAGGCTACTTTTACCTCAGCACAGTAAAATGTTATTAAGCTAGTTAGCCTTAACACTATTACCAAAGTCTTTTAAGTATTTTTGAACTTTTCGCATGCATTATACGATGTCAAATCTAATGTTTTAGGAAGTAAATGTGCTTGTCCATTTTAGTAGACTGTTAGTTATTATAACTTTTAGTTTTATTACTTACATTTTTTTTACCTTGTAGTTCCACAAAAACACATTACTTAAAGCTTTGACCAATGCCTAATTGGTTTGAACTTGGTGCAGGAGCCTCCTCCCATCAATGGCTCCTCGGCACCAGTGGGGGGGGCAGTCTGTGGACTAATAATTCACTGTTAACGTCTGGGACAATATACATCACCCTTAGTGTAGAAATCCAACCCACCAGCTCCTACTGATGAGCAGAGTCAGAATAACCACTGTGGCACATCACGTTTCCGTTGGAGACCCTGGTATAATTATTTTTCTTTTTTTTAAATTAGAGCTTTTAGTTTAGCGCTACAATTTCCTAGTTTCCTGAACGCAACTCGCTAATGTTGAATGTACTTGCGCATGCGTCGTTTCAGTTCTTCCTGGTTACGTCTGCTGTTTTACTTCAGTTTGATTTATATGATTATTACTATGTTTTGAATGTACATCTGTGTCTGATGTGAGACTCGTGAACATACAGAGATGGCGTGTACGGCGGGATGCACGTTATTGCTCGTGCTCGCGCTTGGAGCCGCACTGAGAGACACGCACGCACGGGAGTTCACGGAGGAGGAGATGGAGGCGATCAGGTAGCACGCACCTGCCCCACAACTACAGGCCAGCCACTTAAAACTGCATTATGTAACTTTGCTGGTGGGGGCTCCGCTACTTGTCTCAGTTAGGATGTTGGATGTTGGGGAGTTCCACAGTGTGGCATTCTATTTTCCTTGCTATTACTCAAAAAAAACTTTTGAAAAACATGCATTCTGACTGTGAGTGGGTCCATCTCTCCACAGATTTCACCTGTAATATGACCTGATTGGGATACCAATGTCCTTGTCCTTATGGAGATGGATACATTTAATGCCACACAAGCAGAAACATTACAGGCACAACAACAAAATCTCAATGGAGACAAGCAGCATGTGCCAGGTGCCTCTAAAAGTTACACAGTGCATCTTTAACAGTTAATTGGGCTGTGTGCGGAAACGGCAACCAGAGGGCACACGTCGATGACAACAAATCCTCTTAATTATGAAAGAAGAAAGGCAAGACAGTTGCAGGGAGACTATTATAACAAAGTAAGACATAACCTAAACATACAACAACAACATAACCAAAAAGAGTGAGTAAAAGATTAGAACCACAGACTGTGTATGATTAGAATATAATTGTAAGCAAAATCCTACCTGACTGGTTTGCATGGGTTAACCGCCAACAACTCAAAACAACCAGCTGAGAGATGAAGAGTAAGCTTCAGGAGAAAAAGCAGATAGGAGATATCCACTTTAAGAACGTAACCAGGACTTAAACTTAGTTTTTCTTTAGGTCCAGGATACGGTCCATGTTTTATCATGCCTACAACAGTTACTTGGACCATGCCTTCCCCTATGATGAGCTCCGCCCCCTCACTTGTGACGGACAGGATACCTGGGGAAGGTAAGGCAGATACATACTCCTCATGTGTGTGACCCTTCCCTCGATGATGACTCTGAATTCTTTCATATCCATTCCAGTTTCTCTCTCACTTTAATTGATGCACTGGACACTCTCTTGGTGAGTCCTCCAAACACAAATCACATCTCAGTACTGACCAATGACAGCGAAGCAACCAATCATAGCCCTGAACTAACTAATTGCGCCTCATCACTGGCAGGACCAATCACTGTTCAGGACATTTGTATATCATGTACTGCTGTTCATGTCCATTGGGGGGCGGTCTTTTGCAGGTTTTGGGGAACAGAACTGAGTTCCAGAGAGTGGCCTCTCTGCTTCAGGAAACGGTGGACTTTGATATTGATGTCAATGCTTCAGTTTTTGAGACCAACATCAGAGGTAAAAAACCTCTTCCAGTCCTGCTTGAACAGAACACCTTAAGGTTTCTTCTACATTTGTCATTGACTGTTCAGATCTAATTAGACATATTAATGTTCCTTCTAAACATGTTCAGATGTCCTTGAACTTGCTCAGTCTGACCTCCTTCATTTCATTCTTAATTCTGTTCACATTGTTATAAATCTGTTATTATTCCTAACTTGGAACGCTGTTTCTTATTGCAGTGGTGGGAGGTTTGCTTTCTGCTCACCTTCTCTCAGGTCGGGCTGGTCTGGACTTAGAGCCTGGTTGGCCCTGTTCAGGTCCATTACTTAGGATGGCAGATGACGCGGCCAAGAAACTGTTGCCAGGTCAGAGACACAATTAACCAAAAATATATGAAACATGTACCGAACATCACATTAGGTATAATTTAAATATTGAAATATCAATATAATACAATTCAAATTTTGTTAGTTTTTTTTTTGGTCAATGTTTCTTAAGTCTCCAAGTCTCTCTCTCCAGCTTTTGAGACCCCCTCTGGGATGCCATATGGGACAGTGAATCTGCTCCGTGGAGTCAGTCCCTCCGAGACCCCAGTCACCTGTACAGCTGGAGTGGGGACATTCATCCTGGAGTTTGCAACTCTGAGCCGACTCACCGGGAACCAAACCTACGAGGACCTGGCCCGCAAGGCTCTGCAAGCTCTGTGGGAGACCAGGTCCAGCATTGGACTGGTACTGACCGTGGACTTCATTCAGAACTGAACCTGGACTAACCTTAGCCTGTTTTGGTCCCCAGGTGGGAAACCACATAGATGTTGTGACTCAGAAGTGGGTGGCTCAGGATGCAGGGATTGGAGCTGGAGTCGACTCCTACTTTGAATATTTGGTCAAAGGAGCCATCCTCCTCCAGGACTCAGGGCTACTGCACATGTTCCATGGTATGGCTCACAAAAGGATAGAATTTGTCCATGAATTGAGTCTGTCATTTGAACAGCTGATGTTTAGATGTAAAATAGATAATGAGATGCAACTTTAAGATTATTGTATGCGAAAATTGTGTAAAAGGCTGAATCAAGCCTTTATTACTTTGATTTATTTCAGAATATGACAGAGCGATCCAGAACTACACTCGGTTTGATGACTGGTACCTGTGGGTCCAGATGCACAAAGGCACTGTGTCCATGCCCGTCTTCCAGTCCCTAGAGGCATTCTGGCCTGGGCTACAGGTAAAACTTATCTGGGAGGAGTGGGATCATTGGGCAAACACATAAATGCCACCCTAGTACTAGTTTAGACTAAACTTGATTGTCAATGGCCTTTAGTCTTTGATTGGCGATCTGGAAAGTGCAATGCGGACCTTCCAGAACTACTATTCGGTCTGGAGACAGTTTGGAGGACTTCCAGAGTTCTACAGCATTCCACAGGGCTATACTGTGGACAAGAGAGAGGGCTACCCTCTTAGACCTGGTAAGAAATAAACAGGATTTACCCATTTATACCAAAAATTGACTTACCCAAAACAACGCAGCACATGGCCCAAACCATTTTAATAAATTTTTTTTTACTGTGTGTGTGTGCGTGCATAAGCAAGTAAGCAAGTAAACAAGTAAACTAACCACAAACAATTTAGACCAGACACGAAGCCACCTAGACAAGGATATGACACTAACCAGGGTCAGGACCAGTGCAATACATGACATGTATCAATATTAGATTTAAAATAAGTAATGAGTTAATTAAGAGTGTATATTCCTTTTCTAATTGTATTATATATGTGTGTGTGTGTGTGTGTGTGTGTGTGTATAAATATGTATTTCTGATTTATTTAAATATATTTTGGGGTTTCAGAGTTGATAGAAAGTGCAATGTACTTGTTCCGAGCCACTGGGGATCACTTGTACCTGCAGATGGGCCTGGACGCTTTGGAGTCCATTGAAAAGATCAGCCGCACACCATGTGGATATGCCTCAGTGAGACTACTACTACTACTATTACTACTATTACTACTACTACTAAGACTGGGTATTTTTATGTATTATTTCAGTTTTTATATTTTTTATGACTCTAGATTAATATAGTCACAATATAACCATTTCAAAATCAGTTTTGATACTAAAAACTTAAATTGTTTATAAAGTATAATTTTGATACAATCTGTTTCAGGTGAAAGATCTGAGGGACCACCAACTAGACAACAGGATGGAGTCCTTCTTTTTGGCAGAGACAATTAAATACCTTTACCTGCTCTTTGACCCCACCCATTTCCTGCATGGGGGAGGGCCATGGGAAGAAGGGGGTGGGCCATCTGGAAGGTGTGTGCTTGGGACAGGTAAGTTAATTTCACACACATTGGAGTTGTTTAGCATTTACACAGATTGAATGAAAAGTACAATTAAATTAAAACTTTTCAACAGGAGCCTACATCTTCAATACTGAGGCCCATCCCATCGATGCTGCTGCTTTGTACTGCTGCCATAGCCATGAGTCTGACCAGTCGGAGATTAGGAACATTTTACTGGGCCAGCCCACTGCATCATCTACTGGTCAGTCACAAAGCTCAAATCTTAGATGTCCAGTTCAACCCTTCAGCTCTAGACTTGCAGTTACAGGACAAGTCTTCAGTGAGAACAACTAAAAAATATGTGAACCAAAACTAAACTGGGACAGAACAGCATTATAACAATGTTTTAAAAATACATGTTTGTTTGTATTTAAAGATGGCGTGTGTTACATTTGTTTTTAATTTCAATAAAGACTCATTTGTTTTTTCTTAAACGATGTATTTATTTAAGCGTTCATCTGGGAACTGGAGGGGTACTGTTGCATCATCATTCCCATGCCTAGTACAAGTCCTGTCACAGTACTATAGCTGAAATAAAAAACATACAAATTTAGACTTAATTTAAACAGCTTTATTTACAAAAATACCACAAACAAACCCTCTTCGTCCTGATATGAACTGTTCCTCTGTAACTTCAATGTGCCACTACTAGCGTAATATTTGTTAATTATTATACGCCATCTGTAAAGAACTACAGTTGAGATGAAACATAAACTCGGTTCCTAAGCATAATTACCTGCACTGCATGCCTGTACATTATTTAACCACAGTTTGTTAGCAACACATAGGTTGAGTTAGGTTCACAAATAGCCTCAAACAGCAGAACACTTTGCTTCATATCCTAGCTGACACAAAGATATTTTCAGCCACAAAGGGTAGTAAAGGGACATTTTTAGTGCTGATCTGGAACATCAAATAAAGCTGTATTCTGTCCTGAGTGAGATTGCTCCCTCTAAGCACTAAACTGTACAACGTTTTTGATACATGTACTATATATTATTGTTGCTGTATTTTCTGTGTAGTAATATTTCTCTTCATTTGACCCATTGCCCTCATCTACTGCACCTGTCAGGAGCAGTGGACCAGATCTGAGCCAGGATCCTGGTTAAGACTGCTAAATAGTGTTTCTGTCATGATTTTGTGAACTTGCTGAATTGACGAGGTGGTTAAATGACGACGACAGTGATGGAGTCATCAGAGTGTTGCTGTGGAAACTGTGATGCAGCGGTCACCGTGGAGACGCTCAGACAGTCGCCATGGAGACCCTCAGATGGAAACGAGAGTGAAAGAATGAGCTGGACCACACTCTCACCTCAGTCATCTTTAACAACTGTGAACTGGAATCAGAAAAACACTGGTTTAGAGCAAGGGATTGGGGCTCTAAGGTGTCAGGTGTACAGTGATTTTTTTTGGTAGCAGTAAAACAGATTTGTTTCGTAAAGATGGGAATAAAATTTGCTAAATGCACACAGTGTGAAACTGAGGTTCCTCTACTGAGGAAATCTCAGGCTGTAGTGCCATCGTTGTCTACAGGGGGAGAAGAGAGAGGTCTGAGGAGGTGGTGCTGCTAATGATGGCAATTATGTAGATAAACGCATTTGCCAGCTCCAGGTCAAGTAAAATGGCCACACACCAAATTAATGAAAAAAATGTATTAAAAAAATAATAATAAAAATAAAAAATGTTCAGATTGGTTCACAACCAAGCCTGGATCCAAATTTGGTTGGGACATGAGGCTGTTGTAATATTTTGACTTTTAATTTCACCATATTTTTATTTTAATTAAAAAATATATATAAGCCTATATTGTTGTTAAAACATATTTTTTCCTTACATGAATATCAGGGCCTTTGGGCAAATTTTACTCTAGAGTTATACCTGAATATTTACACCTGTCTGACAACAGAATATGTATTGTTTGATTAGCTTGTAACCTACTAGAAACTACTCAAGTCAAAATGAATTTAAACTCATATTGAAGTATTTCTTTTTTGCTGTGTACTTAGTCTGAAACCAAATTTTGTTTCACAAAGTGTATTCACATAGTTATTCACAGTTTAATCCAGGACCCGTTTCCTCTCCTTTAGAAACAGTCACAGAGTTCTTATCAGCATTGGATCTTGTTCTGGTCCACATGAGGTTTGGACTTGGTTCTGATCATCATCTGATATGTGTAAACACAGGTTTTAGGTTCTTCTGTTTTGGCTCTGTTTCTAGCCTTAGTTCTGGTCTTGTGTAGATAGTCCTGGTTCTGGTACTTGTTCTGGTTTGATCAGACTGTAGTGACAGACAGGAGCGGACTGGGCCAGCCCTTGCTCCTGTTTTCTGTTCTAGTCCCATGGCTCAGCAGCTCCTCAATGGTGGTCCACTCGTCAAGAATCTGCCTGGTCCTTATGCGGTCCAAGTTCTGGTCTCTCAGGACCATGAGTGGATCCTGGTCTGGCCCAGAACGACTCTGGGAGGATCTGATCCGGGTTTTGTGTCCTGGTCTGCGGCGATCTTGGGGAGGTGGGAACAACTCTTCATCAGTGGTGACATCACTCCTCTGATGGACCAATCGTGGAGCTCGATGCCTCCGAAGTGGCCTCTGATTGGGCGATCTGGGGCTGGACTGGACTGTGCTGTAAAACTGGGGAGTGGACTCTCGGTTGGACCTAGTTTTGAGAGTCTGAGAGGTCCGAGTCAGAGGACTGTGAGGGTTTTGGTCCAGGCTAAGGTCTCTGGTCCGGTTAACCTTGGTGAAGACTTGATCCAAGGACTCTCTGGATCTGGTTGTGATGGGTTGTGGGGTGTATGTAGAAGAATTTTGAGCGATTTGGTTGAAGTCCTGGTTTTGGTCTTGGTTTAAGCTGGGTTGTCTGTCATGGGTCAAACTCCGATCCCATTGGCTGGTTCTGGATAGGCTCCTCCTAGGTGCAGTGCTGATCTGATTAGACCTGGTCTCAGATGGAATGCTCTGGGAGGTCCGGGTCTCTGAAGCCTGGAGGGTGCAGGGATGGCTTGCTCTCCTCCGATGCTGGTTCTGATTCTGGCTGAGATTGGTGAAAGTTTGGCTTCGATTTGGTTCTGTTAAAGTTCTGGATCCATCTTGCAGCCAGAGCGCTCTTCGCTGGCAGGGCTCAGTGCGGCAGCCTAAAAAAAAAAAAAGATTGTAGATGACATCACAACATTAAAGTTCTGTAGAATTATTGAAACAAAACAGGATCAATGACATCATAGTCCCAACAGAACCTGAATTAGTACACAAAGAGTGCACAGAGTACAACTGACTCACTGACCGAGGGGTGTGGCAGCAGGTGAACGCTGTCGCTGTAACCGGGGGCTGTGTTGCCGGGGAGATGTGGGGCTGCGTTCTGGACGATGAAAGTGAACCGTTGTAGTGGTACTGTTGCCTACGCTGCAGCTAGCCCTAGATCCTGACTCTGGGATGGACTGCATCTCCCAGAATCCCCTTGGATCCGAATGTTGATGCGTATAGTGAGGAGCGGGACTAAGAACCAGACACAATAAGGCTCATTACACGTGTCTTCATTTGATCATAGAATTTCAGAGTAATAATATGCACTTAAAAGCTATGCAAGCTTTTTACCATCCAATGTGGTAATACAGCATTGGCTCATTAAGAAACTTTCAAACTAAACTATTCTGACCCACCTCCAGTTCTCAGGAATTGATTGCAGTTCCCAGCGTCCTCTCTGAAGATGCGGGCGGTGATGTCCTGGGGAGGGGCCGACAGCTCTAGGGGCGGGGCCTGCAGTACTGACACTGTGAAAGCCTGAATCACTGGGCTCTGATGTCAAAGATGATGTCAAAGAGTCTGATGGGGAGGAGCCACGGGATGAAGGGGTGTGGCCTGGGAGTGATGACACAATGTCAGTCTCTGCCTCCGAGAGCAGCATCCCCTTGAGGAACTGAGAAGAATTGCAGGGGAAGTTCGGAACCAGACCAGGACCAGACTGACCCTGATCCAGATCCAAGGTGGGATCTGGCCTGAGGTCTGGAGGAGGCCAGGGGCATGCGAACTGAGGAGAAACAGGAATGATAGAGAATGTTAGTCACTGAGTAGCCTGGCCAATCCTCTGACTTTTGAATGTTTTTGGTTCTCAGCCTCATCCTGCAGCCTGAGTGGTCAGTGAAGACATCTCACATTACATATAGACTGCTTTTCTCTGTATAATAGAATACCGACAGATGACTCCACATATTTTAACTTAAGCTAATTCTTCTCTGATTAAGATAAGCCCCTGCTCAGAAAAGGTATGTTTGCAAAATACTATTTCATGTAAGTTTTTGAGGTAGAGGCATGAGGTATAACATGATTCAAATCTTAAAAATGTGTATTTAGTAGAACATGGCATTATAAGAGATTGTACCTGGGTCTGAAGCCACTCTGGGTCCACCTGGTCCATTTGATCTAGGCTGTAGGACACACTTGGGACACAGCTAGCAGTGGGAAACTGGTCATGTGACATGTAGGGGTAGAGGTCCGGTGGAATGTAAGGTTCACCGTAGCATGGCCTCTGAGTTTGACCCATCTCCCAATGAGCTTCAATTGGTCTGTACTGACCCCGCCCTCTCTCTTCAAGCTGCACTGTGATTGGTTGACCAAATTCATCTCGGAAGTGTAGCTCTTCGGGGCCATGGGAGCGCTGCAAGGGCCGAGGCTTAGACTGAGGAACACAGAACGCATTAAACTGCTGGACCAGAAATTAGTGTTGGTTGATTTTCAGTAGAATTACTCTTCAAAACAACTGGTGGTAAGCTACCATTGTAGCCACAGCTGCTCTGGGGCAGAGTGATGGAAGTGAGGCTGCCAATCTGTTCCATCAGCCCCTCTGACCATCACTCACAGACACACCACATTCAAACATGGGTGAAGTGCCTTGCATAAGGACAAAACCTCTGTGGCACTGGATATTCTCAATGGTCCCTCATTCAAGTACTAACTAGTGCCAGCCATGCTTAGCTTTTGAGATCTTATGAGATCAGACTTTGACAAGCCGGTCTGATGAGTAAGAATGCATGCTTTTGAGGGATTTTTTCTCAAATAATAATCATGTCATAAATTAAATAAATACAAAATAGTTAGGTTTAATGTCATACATTACATGGCGGACCATTTGTTTTTGCTTTATGCTCAAGTTTTGAAAACATTCCCAATCTCTATTGTGAACCGAGAGCGATGTGGAGGCGGATTCAGGGTAATGTGTTCTAGTGAGTTAAAGAGCACAGGGCAGTACAGCTGTGCTCTGGGGCAGTGCTGGTGGATTGTGGGAAATGTAGTCCAGTGTTGTCCACTGTGTTAGAGAGCACAGAGCAGTACAGCTGAGTGGGTCTGAATGTGTGACAGTGATGTGACCTGACGTTTGAACAGCCCACCGCACTGACACACACACACACTCGGAGAAAAGAGAGTGACCGAGTTTCTTGTCTCTCCTCTAGCTGTGAAACTGCCTTGAGTCAACATAATCCGGCCACAAAGACTTCTAAGACTAATTTACACTATCACATTTGAAAATATTAATAATGAAATAAATAATACAAAAAATACATTCAGCATTTCAGTATAGAACAGGGTTGTCAAAAGTATGAAAAATCAGATAGCTAATCAATTTAAAACCATTACAGAAACTAGATTCTCATTTGAGTAGGTATCAAAACTAAAAATAGTCACATCAACAGGATAACAGTTTTAGAATGAATATGAGCTATATCAGAACTAATATCAAACCATATGGTATAATAGTTTAAGTAATATGATTATTTAGTGTTAAAAATTACAATATTGCCTAAAAAAGGGATTTTAAAATTTAGGTATCAAAATCAGTACTGAGTTTTAAATTTTAGTATCAAGACAACACTAATAGAGAATAATTTTATTTTTTACAGTGAACCAAAACTTTAACACTAACGCTCAATAATGATAGAGCTGCTGGTGTTGCATTAGACAAGTGCCTAATGAGCAAATGTATTTTAAACCCTGTGGTAGCACTCCATATTTTTACTTCTGTCTGAGTTTTCCCCAAAAGCTTAAGGCTCCTCTATCAGAGTGCATAATCATCACCATGTCTCTCCACACAAGAACCAAAATACAGGACTAAAGCAGGACTGGATCCATGCCCTTGTACTGTGTGTACTCTTCTGTCCAAAAGCTTTAGGATCAGAACATCTCATTCATCAGGACAACTTCACACTTGCACACACACCAAATCACCACATCAAAACAGCATCTATACTGGTACTATAGTACAGCCGACACTAAACCTGGACCAGACTAGGATTACACCAGGACTAGATCAGGACCAATGCAAATATCAGGACTAAGCTGAAGTGTGAAAGTATCCTAATAACATCTGAACCAGATGGACTAGACCACTTTGAACAATCCAGGATAAATACAAGAATAAATAGGATCTAAAATAAGTATAAACCATTAAAGGTACACTATGTTTTCCTGATGAAGGGTCCACCACCTGCTTGTCTCCATGAGAATGTTATTGCTTTGCCGGGAATGTTCCATAGTTTGGCATTAAATTTATCTGTCTTCATAGACACAAGCAGGAATATTGAACAAATGCAATATAGGCATGTTCAATGTCATTCTGTGGAACATTCCAGGCTAAAAAGGAATATCTCCATGGAGATACGCATGTGTTGAACCCCCACCAGAAAAGTTGCATAGTGCACATTTAAAGAGGAGCAAACAAGCTAGAAATCAAGACTAAATCAGGTCAAAATCAGAACTATAGTCAAACTGTAAATCGGGACTAAACAGCTCCTTCCTCCTCTGCCCACTTGACAGTGAGACTTAAGCCTCCACATCCTCACCTCTCTCCTCTCTGTGTAAAACAATTCAGCTGTCACTCTCTCTGCTGTCATTCACTGCCCCACTGGATTCACATTTAACTAGTGCATCAAAGCCATCGCTATACTGTAGACAAATCTGGTTCATTCCTCTTATGTAAAATGGGATATTGTGCTGACTCTTATTTCAAAATGTGTGAGTGCTGTATTTTCTGTGTGATTGTGTTGGTTCATGAAAAGATTGACTCACCCTATTCCTGCCTCTGCTCACACTCAATCTGCAGCCCATCTCTGCACATTCAACCAAGGAGACGAGGAGAGGAGACGAGGAGGCAAGGGAAGGAGAGGGGAGAGAAAGCCAGACACACAGATCCAAGTCTTGGTCCAAGTCTAGATCCAGGTTCAGGGAGGTGCAGACCGGAGCCAGCTGCGTGCGTCTTGCTCTGAGTGCGTCTCATTTTCAAACTGAGATTCCCCCACAATGCACTGTTTGGTGCTGTGGACTGCAGCTCCCAGCATGCAGCAGGCTCACAGATGAATGGCATCATGGGAGGTGGAGTCCAAAGAGCCACACATAATAAACCATGAAAAATTCAATCAGTGTAAATTAAAAATGCCAGTGTGACCTCTATACTTTTAATTGATTTCAGTGTCATAAATACGAACTGTTGAGTTATATATTAAAGCTGTAGGTGTTTCATCCACATTATAACATTTTGTTTATACTTATAGCTTGTACTCAGGACTCTCTTGTAAATGCAAATCTGATTACAGTGACAGCTTCAGACAAAATTATTCTAGTCTAAAGATCGTCTTTCTTACCTTGCTGTTGCTCCTGCCACCAGGGAATTAGGGAAAGTAAGTTTTTTGTTTTTTTTTACAAAAAGTAAAGACTCCATCATTATTAAGATTATTTTTTAATATAAATGACAGAAATTGATTAGTTTTTATAGTTAACTAATGTTTATTTACAGTCTGTACAGTTTACTGCAATTACACAGAGTCCAGTTAGAGTCATGACATTAAAAACAACAGAACAAAAAAAATCTAATTGAAATAACAACATGAGACAGGAAGTCAAGGTAAACCAAAAAGAGAATGTTGATCATGAAGCAGAACTCAATACATTGTACCTTTAAACTGGTTGATGGTTATAATTCTACTATTATAGTATATGGTTACTCTGAAATGTAGGGGGCGCTCCACGGTGAAAAATTTGGTTAAACAATCCTGAACCAGGATAGTCCCACTGAGATTTACTGTCAGGGGACTCCTGGTCCCAGTGCGACCCTATTGCACATATTTTCAGAGGTAAGGGCAACCAAAGCTGAACATGAAAACTCCACTCAGAAAGTGCTCACCCTGCTGGGAATCCAACCTGGAACTGTCTACCGGGAGGCTAAAGCGCTAACTAACCATTCTGTCACTGTGTGGCCCTGAAATCTACTGAGTTCAACTTTGAGATCTCTGGGGTGCGGCTATCAGGGAGACAGGAAACTAGCAGCTTGCTCAGTGAAGGAGCAAACATATCCATAAAAACAACAAACTCCAGGTCCCAGAGAGGACCACAGAGTGTGAGGAAGCCATAGTCTCATCTCGTCTGTGTTTCTCCACTGGCCCCTTCTGCTTCTGCCCACGGTTCTCAGGGGGAGCGGTCTTAGGACCAGGGGGTGGAAGAGTGTGAGTAGGAGGAGCCCTTCCACTGGTCTGTGAGGGCAAATGAGAATTCAGTTAAATACTGTACATGTCAGGACACACCAAACCAATAACTGTCTTAAGTGTTCAGTAACTAAAGTGAAGTCCTGATCTTTATCAGTTCAGCTTGGTTTAGAAGACATCAAATGCATGTTATATATCTGCTACTAATGGGGCAGTTTAGGGAAGGTGGGTGGCCCAACCTTGCTTAGCTTCCGAGATGAGACAATATTGGGCATACACAAGGTAGTATAGTTTCTTTTATGCATTATTGAATGTTTGCTGTTTTTTTTAACTGATTCATTTTCCTTAAGAAATTCTGTAGTGTTTCCAGATGCTCAACATAACTGAATGTAGCAAGCGTAGAACAAACTGGAGATCAGTCAGCTTGGTGAGTCCACACTGAATAAAAAAAGCTTAAAATCAAGCTTAAGATTAGCAGAGTTACCTTCTGGTCATCTTCTCTGTGCACCCCAGCGCCCCCTGCTGGACCTCTTGTAGGATCTTCTTTAGGGGTCTCTGGTTCAGGTTGTGATCCGGCCTCTGGTTCTACTCCTCCAAACTTGCGTCCTATCTCTGGTCCAGTTTCTAGACCAATCTCAGTTTCTTTAGGAACTGGAGTGCCCAATGGTTCTGGTCGAATGAACTCTGTTACTGGAGGTGGGACTGCTGCCTCCTGCTCTATGGTCTCCTTTGGATGGTCTGTATCCTGCTCTGGATTTTGTTCTCTCTTCTCATCTGGATCTTGGTCTGGGTCTTGATCTTGCGTCAGAATTGGTACCTCTGCAGGGGAGTCAGTAAAGCTCCTGTTTGTCACTGAGTGCTGGTCCTCTTCTGAAATTGATCCGGGCTCCTCTTCTAATTCTTCTTCAGGAGCTGGAGGAAACAAACATATTTACACCTAATGGAGAATTATCGAGGATGGCCAGGATGAGTTAATCATTTGCTTGATTGGTTCTTTATTGTTTGATTACATTAATCACATTTGCTTGCACAATGATTGACAAGGGGCTTTCTATCTACAGGTCAATAACAAATGTATGTGCTTTGGAGAAGAGTTTTTATTTAGGGGGAATAGATGTGGCATTTTAATATGTGTTCAAAATGTTTTTTAAGAAGACTTAAAAAACTCTTGGTTCACTTGTATTTGTACAACGTTTTCGTCCCTGTGACCTTCCTC
Source organism: Periophthalmus magnuspinnatus (assembly GCF_009829125.3). Classification (NCBI taxonomy): domain Eukaryota; kingdom Metazoa; phylum Chordata; class Actinopteri; order Gobiiformes; family Gobiidae; genus Periophthalmus; species Periophthalmus magnuspinnatus. The sequence continues at coordinate 18,482,884 of NC_047132.1, forward strand.
AGGTGGAGTACAGCCCCTTCCGCTCCCCTTATATAGGTTAAGGGACTGCCCCTTAAGAGTAATCAACCAATCACAACAGTGAAAAAATGAACGAAATTGTGAATGAAAAAATACTTTCACAATTAGACCCCAACTGCAAATTTGTACATAACTTTGCATCAATCAATTTAACAGCAATATTGTACATAACCGACTTTGCACCAGTCTCTTGTAAGTTAAAACACATGCATAATAATTAGAAAAATATAAAGACTATTATCGTCATTAAAAAGGTAACAACTGCATTTCATTATTCTGGCTTTTTTTTTTAAATTATTATTATTTTTTAATTAAATTAAGTGGCCATCGAAAAGTTTACATTAACCTTCCTCATGACACGATGGAGGGAGGGACACCATCATGACATTACGTTAAACAACAATTCATCATTTAAGCCTTTTGGACTAAGAGTTTGTTAAGTAAAAATCCAATACGTTTAGGTGAGTAAAACACAGCAGCGCGTCAACGTGAGGACGGCCACTCCAGCAGCAGGACGTATGCGCACTGGCTCTGTGTTTCTTAATGGGAAAGGAAGGGGAGCGTGTAGACACTTGTAACAGGTCTATAGTAAAAATAACTAGCTGAATAGGCCTGTATTAACGTCTGTACAGGCTACGCGAGGATTTCCTAAATCAATTTGAAAACGCAAAGCAAAACGCAAGTCTTTCAGAACCTGGGCTCCTTCAAACGATACATAAGTGCCCTAGGAAAAGGTCGTGCTGATGGTAAATGCACAACTACAACAACAAATGCATGCGTTCTATGTATTTCAGTGCATTTCACTTTTAATGCATTCTAACAAAACACGCGTCCAAAATGTGCAGTTTTTACGCTTGCGTAGGGAGAAATACGCGTGCAGTCTGTCCTTGGCCTTAGGAGCGTAATGACAAGCGCATCCCAGGTAGTTTACCTGCTGCTGCCTATGCGGTCTTGAATACCTTGGAAAGACGCCACGAAAACTCAAAACTGCGAGCACAAAGGCGTAATGAGGGCCAAGACTCTCCGGTTGTTATTCATTTTAATCAGCTGAAACTTATTTTGCTAAAAAAAAAAAAAAAAATCCAGAATAATGAAATGCAGTTGTTACTATTTTAATAGTGATAATAATCTTTATATTTTTTAAATGATTATGCATGTGTTTTAACTCACAAGAGACTGGTGCGAAGTCAATTATGTACAATATCGCTGTAAAGTTGGGGTCAAATTGTGAATGTATTTTTTCACTGTTGTGATTGGTTGATTACTCTTTAGGGGGCAGTCACTTAAATAAGGGGGGCGGAAGGAGCTGTACTCATATCTGGGGAAGGTCAGAGGGACGGAAACGTTGTACTAATAAAAGTGAACGAAAAGTTAGACAGTGTGCGGGAAAAACGTTTTCAGCTTAGTGCCTCTTCTCCAACGCACCTATCCGCAGTCAGGTGTACAGAGTCTACCTAGAAGAGTAAGTGTTAAAACTAGGGTTAGGGTCACACTGGTGTTTTGCTAGTTTGCTAAAATGTTCCTACCGCAGAGGTTGTTCTCACAGCTCTGAACATTCTCTGGACACTGAGAGCACCAATCTCCCTCCACATAGGGGCGCTCTCCCTCATAGTTCCCACTGAAAAGATGTGAACAAAAATATGTGAGCAGAGCATAGGCCCATTTATTTAAAGGTCTTATATTACCCAAACAATTGTGAGCTTTATGCCATGTTGTAATGCTGTTACTGCATCAAAAACATACCTGGAGTTGTGTTTTGCTTCATTCACACAGCCCTTTATTATTAGTCTGTCTAACTTTCCAAAGCTCAAAATGCTCTATTCCGCCTTATGATGTCATGAAGCAGTAGTTTTCAAGTTACATTTTACCTTTAGCTCAGTAGAGTAATTGGTAATTTCAAGGTTGAAATCATCCAAATAATTCTAGTGAAGCTGTATGGAGTTTAAAAAAGTGTGGATCATTTCCTGTATTACCACATGACATCACAAGGTGGAAAAGAGTGCTTTCTATTTGAGATTTAAAAACAAAAAACAAAAAAACAAACAAAAAACAACTCTGCCTAGATATGTGTGTTAAACATGTCAGTGAAACAACACACAATTCCAGGTATGTTTGTGATGATGAAACAACATTATAAGAGAACAGAAAATAGTGTAATATGGGCACTTTGATCATTACAAGAGGAAGTAGATTTTCAGAATTAGCAATTGGCACTTAGATCAATAGATAATAGTAGTATAATCTTACGGAGGATAGTAGTTGCAAACAAGGAAGTGGATATCTTCAGTCCAGTCCAGTCCCTCCATCTGACTACAGAGATGCACTGCACAGCCCACTCTGTGTGTGTCTGCCCACACCATCTAAAAGGACAATATTAACACAAATACAACAACATTCAAGGATTTGAGGTATTTTGGGCACTTGTAGTGAGTGGTGGCTCAACAGGAAGACAACTCCACATCACTCCTTTAGGCCAGACCTTTTTTTTTTTTTTTTTACTAAATCCCCTTTTTTCACTACAAAATGGTGTACATGGTGTTTTAATAGCATTATCTCCTGTTCCTTGTCATTTTTGGCAACTTTAGTGCAAACTAGGTACATTTGCAGCTTTCTGATCAGAAACATCTAAATCTAAGTTTATGCTACCTTCACTGGCCACTGCAATTTCTAGTAGTTGGTGACATCACGAAAGACTGCCCTGATTACAGCCAGATGTTTCTGATTACAAACACCTGAGGCAGAGTTTAAGGTTTGGATCCCTGTTAGACCACAGTGTTCCTTATACCTCTAAAGCCCGCCCTCCTTCCTCTCACTCTCTATTTGAGTCCTCCAGGTATAGTTTAGCAGCTCTATTTGAAATGTGGTTGTGGGTGGTGTTTAGGTTTTAATCCCACTTTAAGTCCAGTTCAAGTCCAGTTTGGTTGTGGTTTAGGTGGCTGGTTAAAGTCCCGGCTCAGACCTGTGTGTAGTGTCCGCACATCTTGTCTTCTTCACAGCTGTTGTTGTAGTAATTATAGTCCACTCTTTCTGCGCAAAACAAGAGAATGATATATAATTTCCACAAGAATTTGTTGCTCTAGATGTCTACATCTCAATGAATGCATGAGATGATATCAGAGAGTCCTTTAAACCTGTTTCGTATTTGATTTATAATACACAAAGTCAGGTTTTTTTTCTGACCTAGGAACCACTTCCCCAAAGCCCTCTCCAGATCCAGCTCTCCGGTGGCAACGTGCAGGTTTTCCCCAGTGTCTTCCAGTTCAGGGTTGTGATTCCACACACATGTAGCTGCATATTTTTCAGCCACAAGCTTCAAGTTCCCGTCCCACTTCTGTGAAAGACAGCAGGAAACTTTTAATTAACAGTTGTTAGAGACATTTACCTATTCACCTTAAAGTTGATTCCATCTCACTTATTGACATGGCTTATTTATGGTCCTTGGGCAAGACATAATGACCTGCAAAGTTCCTGTTTGCACTTAGAAGAGAACAAACACATTCACACTACAATGCATGAGCGGTGGAACAGATTTGAACCAAAAACACAAATCTAAAAAGAGACACATTTCCAGAAATGTTTGGTCCAACAAATATCTAGAAAATGTGAAACATGTAAGAGCAAGTTCATAAACATGCACATACATAAAAATAAATAAATAAAAAGTCTAGAATCTTCAGAGGGAGTGGCTCCCTCTGGTGGAAACAACACATACTGCAAACCCACCTTAGCAAAAAATGCAACAAGAATTCCACTGGTAAAGCAAAAATATCAAAGGCAATGATTAGATTTTAGTTATTCATGATTTTAGCAATTTATAACTGTGACAACTCAAACTATACTCGATATATACTGCAGTTCTACTCTGTTTCATTCAAACGTTCATCTCTCTCTGCAGGACTCAGCTGTACAGTTATGAAACTGTGATGTCACCATTTTATTCAGTATGAGTTAAAGTTCTAAAAAACATCTGGAGCCACTCCCAAACCCTCTGAGACTATCTGATCTCACTCCCAGAATACAATGCACTCATACCACAAACATCAAGATCGAACCAGACCAAAAAGGTTTAAGAAAAAGTTTTGCATTGAGGAATAGCAGCAGGTAATTGCTGAGGAGCTGCCTCGTGGCTCACCTGCTAGAGCACTCACAAAACTGCAGCATCCCTGGTTTAATCCTCAGCTTTCATGCTTTCCACCTTATATTATCACTACTCTGAAATAACTCATACACATTTTGAGTTCATTGTATCCATTTCTGATCTAAAGGTATTCACGGTATTTTAGTTATGGTTTTGGTCAGAGTTCTTCTGGACCTGACCTGGACCCGGTTCTTTTCCTGGGTCTGGATTTGGTTTAGGTTCTGGACAGCTTTAGGTGGAGTCCGCTGAATAGAATGTCATTTTACGAACAGCTCCATGTGGTTCCCATTACAGTCTGGAGGGACCCTACACGTGCTCAGAGTGATGTCATCAGAGCACAATCCACCTAGCAACAGGCGACGCCCTTCATAAACAATATAATATTAAAATAAGACTAAACCAGGACTAAACTAGTGTCAAACTTATTCACACCCTTGTTATTCTTTAATTGATTATCCAAAGCTGCCTTGGGTGGAGCGACAGTGGTATAAGCATGGCCACCAGTTTGCACCTGCGGTCCTTACAGCTGCCTAGCAATGACACACATTTACATTGGCAAGGTGCAAAATGTCTTGGCCAGGTGAAAGTAGGATTTAAACCCCCAATCTGTGAAAAATGTGAACATAAAATGACTCAAGTCAGCAATAGAGAAATGTGACTGGACAAAAGCAGTTCCTGGTCCTGAAAGCTGGTCCGGACTGGTTTAGTTTTTGTCCTGAATAATAATGTGCTGTTGTTGTGCCTGTGACTCAGCAACAGACTGATAGACACTCTTATGCACACTTACTCCAAATATTTAAGACTGAAAAATCTGATTAACCAATCAGACCCACACTCACTCACACACTTCTCTCACATATATATTCAAGATATACTCCAGGAATATATACTCCTGGAGTATATCTTGAATATATACTCCAGGAGTATATATTAAGATAATTTTTTTTTTTCAGTCATTATATAGGAACTCATTAAAATGTGTCATATTCATCATATTTTCACTGGCTCTTTGCTTTCTGCCTGGAGTAGCAGAACATAACTTTTTATACAAAACAATTTAAGAAAATAAGTCTATTTTAATTTAATGAGAGTATAATTTTGCCTAACACCCAAATCGCCTAAAACAATTAATTAACAACTATGTTGTTTGGTCATATCGTCCAGCCCAAGGTTAGGGTTAGGTGTGTGCACTTTCATTGAAGCCCAACGGAGCACAGTGTCCACTCACAGCGGATTCGCCACTTAATGTATTAACCTCTTTGGTGCATTATTCTATAGGCCTATGTGGCCACACCCATAACCATAAAGTTAGTTCTGCAATCTGAAGGAACAATAGTGTTGTTAGAATTTCTAATATAAAGCATTCAAAGTATGTATTTTTTTCTATTCTATTTCCTATTTCTATTCTATACCAAATGCCTAATAATCAAACAATATTGTCAGTACACTGTTTTGGTCAATTATATATCTCTATTGTCTATTCCAGATTGTTTACCTTTTTATAAAGTCGTGGTGTACAAAGTATGTTTAATACCTCCTTGGATTATAGCTCAAGGGTGTGTGGTATATATTAAATTATATATTTATTTATACAGATATTTATTATTATATCACTTTTAGACAGCACAGTTTTTTACAGTCAGATCCATAAAGAATACTAAGAGTAGCCTATACACATGACATTCCACTAATCACTGATGGGTGATGATAATAACAGGTGTTGAAGATAAATATTGATATTAATATTAATATTGATTTTAACTGTGAACACTATGACAGACACCATGTTGTAATTCTGTGTGTCTTGTACTAGCTTGTTGTAGTACAGTTTGTGGTTTTAATGATAGTAACTTACTAAAGGCAACATGGCTGAGGCGCTGGGTTGGACCACTCCTCTGTAGCGGTTGTGAAGCTCCACTAGAAGTTCCTCCTGATCCTCATTTAGAATCCCCTCCACAGCCACCAGAGATCCCAGAAGAACCAGGACCACAACTATAGACTGGACTATTGACCTTCTTGGGATCAAAGCCCGGACTTTATACCTGAAAGCAAGAATCCTTTCATCCTGGTCCAGTCCTACTTTCAGATCTGGCTCTGTTCTAGTCCTAGTCCAGACGGTTCTCCTCTGCACCCTCAGATCATCACAGAAGAGCATCCTCAGAAATGTAGTCCACAAGCTCCAGAGATGAGTCCAGATCTGAGAAAACCCTGGTCCTGGAGTTGATCCTGGTCTCTGTTTGGGTCCTGTAGATCCTCCTTGGTCCCAGAGTAAACACTGTTCTGATCTTGATCAGTTCTGTCTCTACAGATAGCTCTAACTCTGGATCTAGACTTGGAGAACCCTTTTCTTGGTTGTTATCTGGACCTTGCCTTGCTCTGGATGTGGTCTAGACTTGGATTTGTGGGACCCTGGTCTTGGTTCTGGTCCAGTATTGCTGTAATAATACAGGATCCTCCCTGTCTCTCTCTCCTTCTCTCTCCTGATCAGTTTGGTTCACACCCAGTTCCCTGTGAGCGGGGCACTGCATGTATTAAACTAAACACATGTCTGCTTTTGCTCTGTTCTTTTTTTTCTATTTCATTTCTCCCATTTTGAGGACATTTTGAGCACCTCTCCTTCCCCCCAGTTTCTGCAATAGTCCTATGAACTGATAAACTTGTCTCAGGAGGGGCATCTGGAGTAAAATCTGCTTGCACTCACAAACATTTTGAAAGGGCAAACTATACTTTGTGTTTTGTTAAACTTATTATGTGTTCCTTTTGGATATCTGACCCTCTTGTCTTTATTTCCTCTTCGTGGAATTGTTTCCTGTCCTCTCCATCACATTCTTTCTTCATTTGTCTTTGTAAAGTGTTGTTTCAGCTCTAGTTTCTGTAACAATATAACTCATATCTGCTGTTGGGAAATACTCTTCCCCTAAGAACACCCTCTAAGCGCACACACATGCACATACACGTCTCCTAAACTCCTTCCTCCTAGGACCACTCTGCACACTGTACTTTGAGTGGACACTCCCCCCCCCCCCCTCCCCCCTCCCCCCCCCCCCCACCTCCTCCTCCCATCCCAAACCCCCCCTTCCCCGCTCATGGAGTGAGTTCCTCCCAATCACTGCCTGGTACCACCCAACTTTTTCTCTGCTCTCTCCCCAAATGCTCTTTTGTTTTTCTGTTGTTGTGTTTTCAGGCTTGAATGGTCACTTTTCAGTCCTTCACCCTCCCTCTTTCTCTCACACCAAATTTTACTTTTATTTTGTTTGTTTTTTTTATCTTCACAGAGTCATCCAACAAACTTACATAAATGAGAGATGTAAAATTCTGCAGATTCTACATATAGTATCAGACACTATAAAAGTCAGCAGCTCAAGATAAAACAAAGCAATATTTAAAGAAGGGGGTATTATGCAAAATTACTTTTTTTTTTCAGCTTTCTACCAAGGTTGTTCCCTCATGAAAGACATGCTTGAAGAGGTTTTACATGTAATGCATGTTTGAGTAATTTTGCGATCTCTACCAGTGGTTGTGATTAGCAGTCACTACAATTCTCCATAAATATGCAACCCCAATTCCAATGAAGTTGGGACGCTGTGTAAAACTTAAAAAAATAATAATAATACAGAATACAGTGATTTGCAAATCCTTTTCAACCTATATTGATGTGAATAAACTACAAAGACATGATATTTAATGTTCAAACTGATAAACTTTATTGCTTTTATGCAAATATTCACTCATTTTCAATTTGATGCCTGCAACACATTCCAATAAAACTGAGACAGGGGCAACAAAAGAATGGGAAGTTGAGGAATGCTTAAAATACACCTGTTTGGAACATTCCACAGGTTAATTGGAAACAGGTGAATATCATGTTTGGGTATAAAAGGAACATCCCCAAAGGGCTCAGTCGTTCACAAGCAAGGATGGGGTGAGGTTCACCACTTTGTAAACAACTGTGTGAACAAATAATCCAACAGTCTAAGAACAAAAGAACAACATTTCTCAACATACAATTGCAAGGAATTTAGGTATTTCATCATCTATGGTCCATAATATCAACAAAAGATTCAAAGAATCTAGAGAAACCTCTGCATGTAAGCGGCAAGGCGCAAAACCAACACTGAATGCCCATGGCCTTCGATCCCTCAGGCAGTACTGTATTAAAAACAGACATGAATGTGTAAAGGATATTACCACATGGACTCAGGAACACTTCAGGAAACCATTGTCAGTTAACACAGTTCGTTGCTACACCTCCAAGTGCAAATTAAAACTGTACCATGCAAAGTGAAAGCCATATATCAACAACACCCAGAAACACCGCCAGCTTTTCTGAGCCTGAGCTCACCTGAGATGGACTGACGCAAAGTGGAAAAGTGGGCTGTGGTCTGACGAGTCCACATTTCAAATTGTTTTTGGAAATCATGGATGTCATGTCCTGCGGGCCAAAGAGGAAAAGGACCATCTGGACTGTTATCAGCGCAAAGTTCAAAAGCATCTGTGATGGTCTGGGGGTGTGTTAGTGCCCATGGGGAACTTGCACATCTGTGAAGGCACCATTAATGCTGAAAGGTACATACAGGTTTTGGAGCAACATATGCTGCCATCCAAGCAACGTCTTTTTCAGGGACATCCCTGTTTATTTCAGCAAGACAATGCCAAGCCACATTCTGCACGTGTTACAACAGCGTGGCTCCGTAGTAAGAGTGCAGGTACTAGACTAGCCTGCCTGTAGTCCAGACCTGTCTCCCACTGAAAATGTGTGGCACATTATGAAGTGCAAAATATGACAACGGAGACCCCGGACTGCTGAACAACTGAAGTTGTACATTCAGCAAGAATGGGAAAGGATTCCTTCTGCAAAGCTTCAACGATTAGTGTCCTCAGTTCACACTTGATTGATTGAAAGGGAAAGATGATGTAACACAGTGGTAAACATGCCCCTGTCCCAGCTTTATTGGAATGTGTTGCAGAGATTAAATTGAAAATTTGTGAAAATTTGCATTAAAAAAAACTTTATCAGTTTGAACATTAAATATCATGTCTTTGTAGTTTATTCAGTTCAATATAGGTTGAAAAGGATTTGCAAATCATTGTATTCTGTATTTTTCTTTAAGTTTTACACAGCATCCCAACTTCATTGGAATTGGGGTTTTACAAAAACATGATACACAACAACTTGACAAACCTGATGCAAGGTGCAGTAGTTTCATTAGCGTTTCATTAACATGGTAAAGGAGACATATTCAGCAACATCAACATTAATTAGCTTTTGAACATTTGCATTGAACATTTGCAAAAAAAAAAACAAAACAAAAAAACAAAAACCTTCACCAACCCCCTATCGCCGCCCACATCCCTGAACTTAGTTGCAATTATTTTAAAAAAAAAATTAAGACTAAAGAAAATGTTTTTATTATCATCATGTATCTGAATTGGTAGTAAGTATTGAGCCTATTCCTTATTACCAATTTTTATTTATTTTTTTTACTGTCGTGACAACACTAGATGGGGTTTGAACAGGAACTCAAAAGCTGTTTTAGAACAATTTAGCAAAAATGCAGTGCAAAGTTATCTGCTTATGATATCGTTTATGATATCGTTCAATACTAAGTACCGGAAAAAAAAAAGAATATGTCTTCTTTATGACAAAACATTGTGTAAGTTGTGAAAGCACTTGTATTGCACCAATAAACAAACTGGCACATGGTGTTGAACCCCAAACAGATGCAGAAGAGCAGATGGCAGGCTCAGGCTGGATGTGAGAGAACCAGGAGTTTTTTAATGATGATCTTACATCTTCAGTGCGAACAGAATGTGTGCAGGTTAGGCATGCTGGCCTCACACTGCTCCCTGGCAAAAAAAAGATTTGATTTTATTTAAAACAAATAATAAATCTCAATATACACTCTAGTGGTTAGACTGTATATGCTCTAGAGCCACATCACAGTCTAAACAACATAATTTAACTTTCTGAGACAAACAAATGTTAAATACTGTCTCTGTTTAGACTAAGATAGACCCACAACACTATGCATAACTGATACTGCCCTGTTTGTTTACTTCAGGGTTCACCACAACAAAAGTCTGATCCAAATAACTTTGTGAGGATATTGTTTATCTCATTGTTCAGAGCTGCCGCCCCCGCGACCTGGGGCCAGATAAGTGGAAGAAAATGGATAGATTGTTCAGAGCTTTAATTGTTCGTTCATGAAAATAGGTGTGTATGTATATGTGTATATATGTATGTATGTATATGTGTATATATGTATGTATGTATGTATGTATATGTGTATATATGTATGTATGTATATGTGTATATATGTATGTATGTATATATATATATATATATATATATGTGTGTGTGTGTGTGTGTGTGTGGGTGTGTGTGGGTGTGTGTGTGTGTGTGTGTGGGTGTGGGGTGTGTGTGTGTGTGTGTGTGTGTGTGTGTGCGAGAAAGTACTACATGAACTGCTTTGTATGCAAGTATAAGTATTGGGGTGTATAACAAATATACAAAGACATACTAGCACTTTCTCTGGATCAGTTAACCGTAAAATGGAAACAGACTTTTGCAATCTGTAATTTGGCACACATAGTATTTTTTTAAGTAGCCTGCGCTTAAAAATAAAAAAAGTTTTGTTGCTGTGTAAATTATTGTGGAAAATGTGTATTGAATATAGTGGTCAGATTGTATCAGAGTAATGTGTAGTTGGATACTGCATGTGAGTGTGTGTCTGTGCCTGTACATGTGTGTATGTATGTGTGGGCGGGTATTTATCACATTGTGAGGATTCAGATCTGTACACGCTAAACTTTATTGGGATTTCTCTTATGGGAAAAAAATCAGATCCCCAACACAAATCCTTCAGTATTAGATCAACAGCATGGTTTAAAGTCTAAGTATGGCTAGCTTAAGTTTAGGCTAGTAAATATGGTTATGTTTAGGATGAGTCTCCAATAAAAGCAAGTCAATGTAATGTTCCCAAAAAGGATGAAAACACTACATGTTTGTGGGTGTGTTGGGTGTACAATGTGATTGGGGTTCTCATTTGTGTTTGTTCACCTTTTTTGAATGTTGTCATCACAGTTGTATTATATAGGCTATCTATGTAATGTATATCCTTGTTTTATATTATATTGTGGAATGTGTGTAACGTGATCCTGAGCAACTGAAGGGAGTTGTTCAGCTCCAACATGACTCATGCATTCTACCACTCTGTTCTCACTCAGACATACACATGTAATAAACTACACACCAACAATCACACCAAATAGCCTAAGACACCACCACAACAAGGATCATGGTTAGAGGAAAGTGGTTCCTGTACGTTAAACAACCCCATGAATGAATAATAGTCAGATCAAATGTACAGTACAGCTTATGCAACTGTTTTTGAAAAGGGACTCAAAACTGGGTTGCCAGTACCTTAACCAGCATAATAAGACACATACAACTTTTTCTTATTCTCTATATTGGACAAGCCCTGAGAGTTCATGAAAAAGCTCAGAACCTCCAGAATTCACAAACTGAGCTGCAGAGGCTGCACTAGCACTGATTAATGATTAGCTGCATATGCTAGGGTTTAGGTAGTGAAAATTCAGAGTCCTTCTAAGTTTAAACCAACCAGACTTTGACATGGAAACTGGGATGCCAAATGAGAGATTGAAGGCTCATTCTGCTTTCTAATTGGATAATCATCCTGAGAACCAAAACACCAACTTATAACAGGCCATCATGTCCGATGTTTTTGTAATCAGTTCTGTTTAGCTGTGCTTATGACTGAAAGGTTTTTATTCTGCACTTTTCTTCTTTAATGTAAACTTTATGATTATTTGTGATTATTTATGTTTTGATTAGTTGTATTGTCATTTTAGTGTCTTTCTTAAAGCACTTTGAATTACGTTGTGTACAAATTGTGCTATACAAATAAACTTCCATTGCCTTGCCTTAATTAAGAATAAATCAGCATTATCCTTGTTATCAAGTAAAAGCTTTGAATGTCTACTTCATGATCAGGGCACACAAGTAGGTCATGTTTGTGACATTTAAATTCAATATATCACATACTGCGTCTTTAAGCTTTGTATGCCACACTGTGGCACATCTTAAATAAGAGCAATATTTTGCTAATTAATTGAAAACATAAAAATACATTGGAGAATTAGTTCAACAAAACACATGCATTCATAATATTGTAATGCATGTTACATGTATTCACAAGCTATCCGCCGGTTTCAGAATAATGAAAATTTTGAAACATTGCTATGGCAAGTAACAATTTAAGAATTTAATTTCTGCCTATAAACAAGCTGCAACCCACAAATAGACAACATTACCTTTTTTTTTTTTTTTTTTTAATTATAAATTTTAAATAACAATTGATAAAATATAGTACAGAACACAGTATGAGAACACAGAATACATAAAGAAAAGAAAGTTAGTGTTTGTTTAAAGACATGCAGCTTTCAAATGTTAAGATAGCTTTTTTGTTTAAGCTTTTGGAAATAGTGGAGATGTAAGATTCTAATTGATTAATTAAAACAGGAAAAAACAAGGATGTATAAGAAAATTTACTTTTATGGATATAAAATTAGCCAAATATGATAATTAAATTAATTGCTACTTTTTTAAATTTCCGTCTAAGTTCTTATCATGTACACCAAAAATGATGTGTTCAAATTTCAAAGTCAATATGGTCTTTCATAAATTTTAAGCAGTCTTTCCAAAAGGATTTTGTAATAGTGCATTCCCAAAAAAGATGACATAATGTTTCAGGGTGTTCTTTACAAAAAGTGCAATTGGGGTCAATTGTTTTGATATATCTGAGCATAAATTGATTTGTCGGGTAAATTCTATGCATTAGTTTAAAGGAGACATCTCTCATCTTATTATTTATAGACACCATTACCTGTTGGTTGCTTTTGGCCCAGAATTACACTACTTCTCCTGTTGGCTTCAATACTGGGCAGATCATTGGCCAGTGTACGCGCGTGATGAACTAGCTCTGATCCTTTGCCTCACTCTGCTGGTTGCGCACATTCATTACAGGACTGTTCGTTTGCTTTAGAAAACTAATTTAACGGTATAGATAAACGTTAAAATACGCCCAATATGCCATAATACCAATTTAAAAAAAAAAAAAAAAAAAAAAAAAAAAAAAATCTTTCTCCGTGACCTGTCCTTTGCGCATGCGCATCGCGTCAACGGAGCGCAGGAGCAATTAAAGGTAAAGCTGTCTTTTCTCTTTATTTCTCGGTGTTTACGGTTGTTTCTGGTTTATAATCACTCCAAGCCGTTAGTTGGTTCTCGCGGATTCTACATCAGTCACTGAAACCACAATTATCCGCTTTAAATCCAGATTTAATTTGCTGTTAATACGACTTTGCTGCGGATAGCCATTAGCATTTTAGCCCTTACATTCAGACTCAAATAAACCTGTTAAAATCAATGTTTAATACGTTTTTAACGCGTTTTCCCGTCCTTCTATTCATATAATACTCCCTCATTCAAATGCCATAATGGCTTTTGTTTGTGTCGTTTGTTTTTTGGTGCTATAAACGGCTGTAAAAAAAATAAATAAAACTGTTAGCGTTAGCTCTGTCAAACTCCAGTTTAACAAACAGCTGTCAGAGCCAAAGAGAACTCCGCTCAGAATCATCCCAGCCAATCACCAGTTAAGATGCGGATCACGCTGACGTTTTGTGGGCGGGTCTTTTCTTGCTGCAGATCATATCAAGCAAAGAGCCACTTACGATTAAGTGTGTAGCGTGCAATTGTTCATATTCAATGAAACGCTATTAATAACGCAGGCTACATGCCTGTGAAACTCTTTCACTTGCATGTTCATTAGAAACTTTTCAAGCAAAGGTGTGTATGTTTTGTCAACTGTAGTTTCAAATTCAACCATTTGAGCGTAGGCAATGCAAGTCTATTTCTATAGCACAATTCGTACTCAAAAGTAATTCAACGTGCTTTACAGAATAATAAACAATAATAACAAATCGCATCATAAACAAATCAAAATATAAATAATCATCATAAAATTAACATTAAAAGAAAAGAGTGCAAAATAAACTTTCAGTCATATGCAAAGCTAAAGAACCGTTTGGATCCTGGAATTAAACATAGTCAAAGTAGAGGCCTGTCTCATGTCTTCAGGAAGACTGTTCCAGGTTTTAGCTGCATAAAACTGAAACACTCATTCCCTATGTTTAATCCTGATTGTAGGCACCAGTCCTCAGAATGTGAGATGGTTCATATGGCACTAACATGTCGGAAATGTACTTTGGTGTTAGGCCAAGGAGAGGCTTGTACACAAGCATAGTTAAGTAAAGTTTATTCTCTGAGCCACAGGAAGCCAGTGCAGAGACATGAGCACAGGGCTTATGTGCTTGCACTTCCTGGTTCTAGTCAGGACCCGAGCAGCAGTGTTCTGGATGCACTGCAGGTGTCTTACCACTAATTTAAAGAGGCCAGTGAGCAGGCCGTTACAGTAATCTAACTTACTGGAGACAAATGCATGGATAAGTCTCTCCAAGTCTGGTTTAAACAGTACACCTTTGCTTTGCAGTGTTTTTAGATGGTAAAAAAACCTGTGGATGTTATTTATTTGATGTGGCTGTTAAAGTTCAAGTCTGAGTCCATTATTATCCCTAGATTTCTAGCCTGATTTGAAGGTTTTAGAGATAGAGACTGGAAGTGACTGGTGACACTTTCTTTTTGTTTCTGTCAGCCAAAGACTATGACTTCTGTCTGGTCTAAGTTTAGCTGGAGATGTGAGTGCACTGGTCCATATTCACCTGCTGCCACTGAGGCATAGATCTGAGTGTCATCCGCATAGTTGTGGTAGGACACATTATTGCGGCATTATAACTGCATCATAACTGGCCTAGCATTTAGAGATTGAACAAAAGGGGTTCCAGAATTGACCTCTGGGACACTGCACAGGTGAGGGCGATGTGATCTGAGTTTCCAGTTTCAGCAAAATACTCCCTGTCTTCTAGATAGGACTTGAACCAGTTTAGTGCAGTAACAGACATGTCCAGCCAGTCCTTTAGTCTCTGTAAGAGGATCCCATGATCGACAGTGGCAAAGGCAGCACTCCGATCTAACAGAATCAAGACTGGAACTTTTCCTGCATCAGTGTTCAGTTGGATGTAATTTGTCACCTTGATAAGAGCAGTCACAGTGCTGTGGTGGGGTCTATAACCTGACTAGAAAACTCTTTCAAGGACTTTACCTAAAACCAGCAGATTTGAAATGAGTTAGTAATTGTTCAGTACTGTGGCATCAAAACTGCTGTTCTTTAGGAGAGGATAACTGCAGTTTTCAAAGCTTTTGAGAATGTTCCAAATTGAAGTGACATGTTAACTATGCAAGCAAGCGGTGATAGAAAACTGTCTTTAGATTTCAGAAATCTAGTGAGCAAAACATAGAGGCAGTATATAGATGAACACAGACTCAGATGATGGTGCAATCTCCTACACAGCTTTAAAAGCTACTATAAAGCCACCATGTATTTTTTTTATCCACTGTGCTATGATTCTAAGTTTGATGTTATGTCTGTATGTCTGTAGGTAAAGGGGAATTATTACAAACATGAAATGTCAATATTTCAGATGAAGACTCCCCCAGACAGAGCGGGCATCACATTTGCAGTTGGAGCTCAGCTGGAGGCCCGCGACAAGCACAACAAATGGTAATATCTTAGAAAAAAACAAAACAAAACAACAACTCTGTATTATTGTTAAATCTGACTTTATTTGTACAGGTACTCTGGGAGGATACAACAGCTTGATCCAGAGAACCAGCAAGTCCTTGTCCAGTACCGACGGTGGTCCAAGCGGTACCAGGAATGGTTCCACTGGGACTCCCCCCACATCAGAGGACTAGACCGGGTCAGTCTGAGGAAACAAGGGCTGGACAGGACCAGCCAGAAACCGGTGAGTTAGAATTAAAGAAGTTTGAAGTCTTCAAACTGAGAGGGACTTTAAATAAATAGTTTAATATGCACATAGATAAAAGGATTAAATATATAAATATTCATATAATGTATAATGGTTGTAAAGATTACTAAAGTATTTGTTTAGCTCTTTTCTGCTTTTTTGGCAAAATAATATAATAATACTGAGCAGCCAGTAGTTTTTTGGGCTTTGGGCTTTTTTTTTTTTTTAATAATTTGGTCACAATGAATATTACGACCTGACCAAACCGACTACTCTTCTGTGAAAGTTCTAAATTGACAATCTGCAGCAGTGATTTTTTTTGTTGTCTTTTCTTGTTTCTCTTTGTTTCTTAGTTGTACAGTGCTGGCTCTAAAGTGATGGCATGCTGGACTGATTGTAAATTCTACCCAGCCAAAATCTTGAGAGTGAACAAGGATGGTGAGTGGTCAAAAGAGAGTCTGAAGTAAAGTGAGCAAAATGAGACATGTACTGGCTATTGTGTTCTAGATTCCTACACTGTAAGGTTCTTTGATGGAGTTGTACGTACTGTGAGACCCACCAAGATCAAACCCTATGATGAGGTCAGTGCTTAGAGAGCCTCTGTCTCCTTTCTCTCTTGGTACACTAGGTCTTACATGCTGTATTTATCACTCAGTGATCACTTCAGTGTTTTCTATACTCAACTCCACAACTGACCATGGGTTACAGAGTGCAAAGTATACTGTTGAAAAACAAATAGCTTTGTGAGAAACATAACTTCAAGTCAAATACAATACACCACTTTGTAAACTTAAAATACCATTCAATAAAATGGGTACATTTTCATTCTGATGATTGAAAATTATACCTTACATCAAGTTTTAGTTTGACATTTTTGTGGAAATCCTCCACCTCTTAACCATTCACCCTGCCCCCCTAACTAAGGTCTGTTTTGTTTTTTAGAAATGGAAACTGGAAAATTCAAGTGAAGAATGGGACAGTGACTCAGAGGTAGAGAAGAACGAAGAGAAGAAACTCGGAGAGAAGGAAGCAAATGAAGACATAGGAGAAAAGGAAGCAAAGGAGTCCAGTGGAGAGGACACAGGAGACAAAGCAAAGGAGGACATAGGAGACAGGGACGAAAAACTTGATCCAGAAAAAAACACAGTGAATGTGGAAAATAATCAAGAAAATGTAACTAAATTCAATGAGAAAAGAAAAGAAGGGCCTGAGGATGAGACAAAGGAGCCTGATGTTGATGACAAAGGGGTAGAAAATAAGGAGGGTGAGGCCAAGGAGGCACGGGCTAAGGATATAGGTGAGAGGCAGAGAAAGAGGAGAGCAGAGCTTCTAACCAAAGCTCGAGCCAAAAGAAAACGCATTCGTGAGCAAAACTCTACCCAAGGGTCAACCCCCACTGACCAGGATCAGCCAATCACAGGAGATCACACTGTACTAGGTTCCACTCCTATCGACAGAGGTCAGCCAATCACAGCCTGTTGTTCTGTTGTGTTTAAAACCCTTGTATGAAAGGCTAACTGTGGTTGTTCTGTAGAAGTTCTGCTTGAGAGACAGGCCCACCTCCCGACTACCCACAAGTTTAGCCGAGAACCACGTGAGTCATTGTTCATACCTGTTTGGTTTAGACCTGCTATAGACCTGGTTTTAGAATTATGCTAAATGGGTTTTCCTCAGTCTACAGAGTGATAAAGCGGCAGCCTCCTCCCATTCTTTCTATTGAATTGGATCATAATGAGTTCAAATGCCCCGCTCCAAACTGTACGAAGTCTTTCAGGAAGAGCTCTCTGCTGCACTGCCACCTAAAGTATTACCACAGTACCACTGTTCAGAGTACTACAGTAACTACAGGGAGAGAGAGGTGAGTACCGATACCTTAAGTACAATAACAGTACTGCAGTAATTACACACTACAACAGTCCTTCTCAAGCTGTGATTTGTGATACTTATTTATTTCGTCTAGGTTTATGTCTCTTTAAGCATTATTTTGACCTTTTTTCTTTTCTTTTTTTAGTGGTAATATAACCCAAGCGGTACTTGGGCAACTAAATATTTATCAAAGTCACAGTCACACAATATAGTTTGTGTGACTGCTAGATCACTACATGAACTCCATGTAGGGCTGGACAATTAATTGACATAATTTGAAAGATTTTTTAAAATTGCAAGTAAGAAAATCAGGGTTAAAGCTTTTGCAACTGTGATTTTGCAAAGTAGGGTCATTGTGCAATTAAACAATTGGCATGCAAAAAATATCTTATATTATTCTATTAAACTATTAAAATTAGATTACATGTCTATATAAATATAATTGAAGGCAGTTCACAATTTCCTAAAAAATAGGATATGGAGCTTTTCCCTGGAGTTTTCCCCTTGGAATTTTTTGGCCATATAGCCCATTCCTAACTCCATGGTAGCAGAGTGGTTATCTGAAGGTTTTAAAAGATTATTTTGGCCCATAAACTTTATTGGAAGAGACAGATGTATGCGTGAAAGGGGATAAAGAGTGAAGATATTCAGCGAAATCAGAATCAGTCCTCGTGAAGGGGTTTGTGGGTTGGGCTCCTGTGTGCATTAATGAATGTGATTCTTGATTTAGAAGAAAGCGGTTGTCGTCTGAGGGTATCTCTGATGCATCCGAGTCTAAACTAGATCTTGGCACCTGTCGCCATGGAGATGAGGAGACGGGCTCAGTGGAGACAGGTTAATTCAGTAAAAGCTACTTACTGAAAATATCATTATATGACCCAGTTTGTACTAAATTCTGGTTCTGCTCAGGCCAAAAGACAGACTCTGGCAGAACCACAAGAAGGGAGCGCATTAGAGACAGGAAACACTTTCTCCGGGTCAAACTCAAAAAAAAGAAAAAGAAGAAAAAGAAGAAAAAGAGGAGGAGTCATGCAGGTGAGAGTTAAAAGCCTTATTCCTGAAGTCCTTTAGTTGTTTTGCAATCTGCTTTGCACAACTCTATCCTCTACCCTAACTGAATAGGGGCTGAGGGCTCCAAGATGTGTGTCATTTGTTTGTCAGTATTTTCTTGTTCTGGTTTTGTTCAGTGTTCTGCAGCAGTGAGGACGAACATCTGGACCATCCTTCAGTCCCCAACAACCTGGATTTACCCAGACCTGGTACTATCCCACACAGACCTGGTACTATCCCACACTGAACCTGGTACTATCCCACACACCCAGAGGGCTGCTCTCTGTGTACAGTACACAACAGTGCAACTCTAGACTAGACACAACATTAACACTAGACTAGGGCCAGTGTTAGTGTTCTTGAGGGTCCAGTGCAGTCAGTAGGGCAGTAACAGGCATTTGGATGAAGTTTCACCATTGGATTTGTGGTTTGTGTCACTATCATTCCAGGTGCAGAGGAGGGCAGCGATTGGTCCACTCTAACGGCTGAGAGTGGAGAGGACACGTCCACCTGGCCTGTTTCCGCAGAGATTGATGTTGTCAGGTGTGTTTGTGAGGTCAATGAGGAGAGCGACTTCATGATCCAGGTGAGGTCTTCTGAATACTCTTTTCTTAGATTCTGAAATGTCCCTTCTTCATCACAGTGATGGGTCAGTTGACTTGGATTTTAAACAACCTCCCTGTCTACCTCATGCCAACCGTGGTCTTGTTGTGGTCTCTGTGTATGTAGCTTTGTTTTTTACTAGTGCAACTGGAACTACAACACTATTATATCAGGGGACCCATACGTCCTGGAAATTCTGCTCCACACTTTGCTTTGCTGTAGTAATGGACATCAAATAAATAGCGAGATTTTACTGCCAATTGAGCAGTTACTTTTTTTTTCCAACTGTATCCCAAGAATCAAGCAAAAGGCCAGAACCACACATTTTGACAAAACTTTACAAAAATGTGGGTCTCTCTAATTTCAGTTGGACGTGATTGACAGGTGGATTAACCAATCAGAGAGTCATGGCCCGTTTGTGACAGTACAATGTGACAAAATAAACACATATTCATATACCGCCCTGTCTTATAGTCCTAGTTGTAATATTTTGTGTTCCTTCCTAATAAGGTTTAGCTAATCTTCCTAAATTTGTTAAAGGTGCCGTTATGAAGCTACCAATAGAGCCTATTGTTCTCTGTGTATGGCTCTGACTCTAATACTTCCTTGTACTGTAACATTTTCTGCATTTGTTTGTAGTGCTCTCAGTGTCAGTGTTGGCAGCACGGGACATGCCTGGGCCTCCTGGAGCATCATCTTCCTCAGAGCTACACCTGTTTCACCTGCCGGGGCTCAGAGCAGACTCCTGTCAGGTCAAGGGACAGGAGGAAGCCATGCTCTGATTGGCTTACAGATGGTCATATGTTTGGGTTGTCATGTGTGGAGGAAAACTTCTCAGAGCAGAACTCGGAGCAGATTGCACACACGCGCCGTCTGTTAGCACACAGTCGTACCATCGCCACGGTGACTGCGGCTATTGGGCTCAAGCTTCGCCTCTTGCAGTGAGTACTTTGACTATGTGGCATAGAATACTCAACACTGTGATCTAGCTGACCTCACCATCTCGAGAACTATCTGTTTGGTGACAAAGTTTTACGACTCTACTGTCTGGTTTTAGAGAAATCTATGGCTCTCATTCTGCTCAGGTCCGGATCAGAAGCGGAACTACGGTTCTGGAGGTTGCCATGGAGACGCGAGGAGGGGGAGGAACCCAAAGTTGTGTGCTATGTGAGCAGTGAACACTGCTATCAGAAGCCTGCCCTAACTCGGGTACAAATATGTTTGTATTACTTGTACTTGCCTGTGGGAGCCTGTCATTGTGTTTTCTTTCTCATATATATAGATATAATGTGTGTAACTGTTATATTTCAGGCAAGTCCAGATGAATTCAAAGTGGAATTGGACCAGGACCATAGACCAGCCCGACCCTCAGAGACCTGCAGGAGTCCAGAGCTCAACCTTTTAGACCACATTGAGAGTCTTCAACAGGAAATCTGCCACCGCCTGGAGCGGATGGAGACTGAGCTGGACGGTACAGCACAATAATAATTACATGCTTGATTATATAATAACAATAATGTTTTAAGTTAAAGACATTTCACCCCTCACTCAAGAGGTTGTTTTAAGTACCCTGCTACAATTTGACGTTTTGTGATGTTTGTCCTTGCAACACTGAAAAATGAAGCTAAAGGACTATTTACATGTGTATAATACATAAAACAATGAATTTAGTCATAGGATCATGTAATTAGCTAATATTAAAGTCCACAATGCTATTCTTTTAACACTGTGTTATTATGGTGTCAAGGCACATAGTATAAATATGCACATACTATTGAGTCTGAATTTGACTGTGGTGCGTCTCAGGCCTGGAGTCCTGGATGGACGAGCTGGAATCAGCTGACCCTTTGCCCCGCCTCCCAGAGCTGAAACAACGAATCAGGCGGCTTATGCGCGACCTGAGCACTGTGCGGCAGCTGTCTGTTTGCTCCTGACCAATTAGAAAGCGGCAGAGTGATGTGACCAGGACCATCTAAGTATTTTATGATTAATTGTTTTGTTTAATACCATTTCATGTTTAGTTTGCCACTTTTGGTTTGGCTTTTATTTAAAAAAAAAAAAAAAAAGTATAAATGTTGTTATTATGAACAGTCTGAGCACTGGTTAAGGAATTTTGTTTCTCTTGGTCAAACTTAGTTCTGAACTTTTTACATCACAGCTCTCATTTCTCTGAAACTCTTGGACAGTACAACCAATTGTGTAACCTCCTGGATTGAAGCAACAATTAGATAAACATGAAATTGCCCATTTGCAGATACATAATTAGCACCTTATACAAAAATATTGCATCTCTGCATATTTAATTGACACTATGGACTGTGATAAGAACAGACATAACACAGTCAAATCAGAAATCCAAATCCAGAGTTGGTACTTGTCTACATGTATAAAGTGTAAAAATAAGTTTACTAAATGTAAATGTGTAAAACTGTTGTGAATAAAGCCGTTTGACCTGACCTTTTTGTATTTGTACATGAACAAAATCTGTTCATTCAACACCAAATGAACCTATACTAGCTACTGAAATAGTACTGCAAATGAAAAATGAAAGTTGAGATCATTCACTTTTATTATGAACATCAAACACAGAGCAGTTTCCCTTTTTCTGCTGCAACAAATGAGTTCTACAGAAGTTTAGGCTGAAAATATCTGGAAAAGTTCTTTTTAATATACAACACTTTGATTTCCTCCTAGATCTCATACAAACACTTTTGTGGTTTGGAATCAAGACATCACAGGAACCAGGAACTCAAAGTGTTTTACTGAACAATAACAAAAAGGGCCCCCCTCATTTACTACTGAAGCCATTTTTATCAATTCTCTATTTTTCTCCCCACTTTTATGGCACAAAGTCTGACCCCACCCCCCTATTAAAATTATATGTAGGACCAATATAAGAGAAACATTCAATCTATATCCAACCTTCCCAGGACACACTGTTCCCAGGCCTGCTAGAGTCTTAGAATTCTTAAAGTTCCAAGATTAGAATCAGACAAAAATACAATATTCAATTTAAATTAAATATTTAGTTTTCCCCATCCTACAGTTTGGAACATTATTCTAAACTATGGCGAGTCTTTGCAAAACAAATAAATATATATTCTTTACCCCTAAAGTTTTTTGACAAGATCCTGTAACATGTCCATGAAGCAGAGCTGAAGCCGACAAAGCGTTCTGGCCATGTATTGGCTCCCTGTTTAGGCACATGAGCCCCGTTCCCATAACAACCAGCAGGAAGAGGGCGGGGCTTCAGTGAAATGTCGTGGAAAAAACATTGCATGAATAAGAAATACATAAAAATAAAAGAAGAGAAGCTATTGGTCCTTTTTCTCCGACTCCGAGTCTGTCCCAGCCTCCTCACTTGCCTCTTCCTCATATCTATGGACCAACACAAATAAAGTGTTATTATGACTGCGGGCATCATGTACATATACATGTTTACAGAGAGTTTGAGAGTGCCTGAGGTGGAGGACAAACTCCACAGGATGAAGCAACAACAAGGGCTTAAGCAGAATCACACACAAGATGAGCTAGGCAGGTTAATTCTGATTAAGGTGTGTATACCTGATGGGAGAGGTTATTTACTGCTGAAATTCTAGAAACAGCTACATAAGTCGACACTTCTCACAGGTCGGACAATCGCGCCAAGAACTACTCTACTTTTATTGCAGGTCAAATATTGTTTTTGTATCCAAAAGAACACCCTTTCAGAAATATTAGTTGTTTTTTTTATATGAACAAGTTCAATTGATTCTTTAGAATTGCACATTTACACCTGTATTGTCACTTTTATTTTGGACTGGTTGAGTTATTTGAACTGTACCAAGTGGCCTACCAGCAGGACTGATCGGATAAGACTGAAGTTGATACTTTCTACAGTATATAATTTTCCTCATCAAGGACCTTAAAATGTATCTTATCTTAAATAAATGAAATATATGATTCTATCCTCAGATACATACTGCATTGACTTGGCCTGTTTCTGGTTTTGGTCCGCTCTACAAAGCCACGGGGTTAGGACCAGGTCTACGGCGCTCATACTTTTCCATCGAACTAACAAGGCTTGAAGGAGAGCCACTGACAGAAGGAAAAGAAATGAGGCGAGGAGATGAGGGAAGGAACTCAACTGAGGACTCAAAACTAGTAGAACACAAGGAAGAGAGGGAGGGATGGAAGGACATAAGGAAGAGAAGGACAGGGGATAAAACAAGAAAAGACAGATGAGGAGGAAAGGACACAATGAAGAAAGGGTGGAAAGCACTCAAGGAAGAGAGGAAAGGAAGGACAAGAGAATAAGGAAAAGAAAGAATTACTAATGAGGTGATTAAAAAAA
The DNA here is from genome assembly GCF_009829125.3 of Periophthalmus magnuspinnatus. Classification (NCBI taxonomy): domain Eukaryota; kingdom Metazoa; phylum Chordata; class Actinopteri; order Gobiiformes; family Gobiidae; genus Periophthalmus; species Periophthalmus magnuspinnatus. Next base: position 18,506,835 of record NC_047132.1, read on the forward strand.
CAAACATTTGTTCATGGGATGTCACATCAAAATCTAAAAAGGTCTTTAAGAGTCAAATTGCGCTTGTTCGCATTGTCACAAAAATAAAAGAAAATACCGTAATCTGGACAAAATGGAAATGCTGTGTAAGGTGAGAAATGCGACTTGATATAGTTGGGTTTCAGATTTCTTCTCAAATTCTTTATATTAAACAGAAAGACGGTCAAAATGTGTCTTATGGACCTTAGTAAAAGAAAAATATAAAATCTATCAACTGGACATAAAGTTGTAGGAGTGAAGACGTTTCACAATGCATTCAAGCTGCTTCTTCGCTTCTGGTCGTGGAGAAAGCCCTCTCTGCTTATGGATATCCAAAATGGGCATTCAATAGATCTAAGAGAGCTAAAAATAGGACAACATGGAATCTAAACCTAGCAGGAAAGGTGTAACCCTTACTTACACACCTGGTGTGTCTGAGAAGCTTCAGAGATTTTTCAGACAGTATGAAACTCCAGTCTATTTCAAAACTACAAACACTTTAAGACAGAAACTGGTTCACCCAAAGGACAAAACCCCGAGCCACAAACAAAGCAATGTGGTCTACTCCATGCAGTGTAGTGAAGAGTACGGTGAGTATTACATTTGAGAAACTAAACAGCCACTCAATAAGAGAATGTACCAACACCGTCGCAAGAGCTCCTCTGGACCTCAGTCTGCCGTACATCTCCATCTCAAAGCCACTAAACACTCCTTTGACTAAGATCTGTACCTCACTATCTTCAAAGAAAAGAAATGGTTTGAGAGGGGAGTTTAGAAGCATTTTTTTGTTAGGAAAGAATCCTTCCGTGAACACTTGAACAGCAATGGGGCCTTAATCATCCATCACCCATCTATAACTCCATAGTGCACACTTAGTGAAGCTCAAAAGACCTAGCCTACAAACAGAAATAGCAAAAGCCAAAGTTAAATCTGTGAACTGGACAAAAAGTTGTAGGAGTTAAGACTTTTCACTGCTCATCCAAGCCGCTTCTTCAGTTCTGGTCAGATTACTGGTGGACACTGCCTTATATCTGTCTGAAGGGAGGAGCTATCTACACTGAAACTGTAAACAGCTATTGTTTACAGTTTTGAAATGTAGACTAGGTCTACTAAGCTACACTACGTGTGCACTGTGCCTGAGTCTAAGGATGGCCTTTGGCCTGGGACCTACTTAGCATAATCATTCAGCCTAAATGAGCCTACTGGCTAGCTGTTTTGTTTTTTGTTTGCTTTGGGTCTACGGATGAAGTTATAAATCAGAGTGTATCTCAGGCCCCCATTCCTGTTGAAAGAATGACTGTCTTTCCTAACAAAAATTGTTTCTTTCACCCCCCTCTCAAACCATTTCTTTTCCTCTGGCTAATATCTTTACCTCACTATCTTCAAAGGAGTGGTTAGTAGCTTTGAGATGGCTTTCAGTGTAGTTAGCTCCTCCCTTCAGATAGATATAAGTGTCCACCAGCAATCTAACTAGAACTGAAGAAGTGACTTGGATGAGCAGTGAAACGTCTTCACTCCTGCAACTTTTTTTTTCCAGTTGACAGATTTAACTTTGGCTTTTACTATGGATCAGACCTGGACGACTCAGGGATCACACAGACTAAAAACAGAAACCGTAAACAATAGGTGTTTTCAGTTTCAGAAGTTAGTTCCTCCCTTCAGATAGATAGAAGGCAGGGTCCACCAGTAATCTGACGGGAACTGAAGAAGAAGCTTGGATGAGCAGCAAAATGTCTTCACTCCCGCAACTTTTTGTCCAATTGACAGATTTTATATTTTTCTTTTACTGTGGATCAGATGTGGACGACAGATTACACAGATATCTTACAGACCTTGTTAATGGAGTTGGAATGTTCACATTCCAGGATTATTTAAATGATATACAAACTGCAAAATCTGACGAGAGTAATTTGAGGAACCATAAAAATTCATACATTTTTGCTGTTAATGTGTCATTTTAATAGTCTTACAACTCCAAAATTCTGATGATAATCTGATTTTAACTGTGTATGTAACACTGTCAGAAATAAATTTTTAATCTTTAATTAATTAATCTTGAATTTTAGAGGCTTTCAATTTTGGAACTTTCCGATGAAAATGCCATACAATTGACTGAACCCTGTCCCCTTCTAAGAGAGAGATATATCTGCATTCTGTACATTCTCCTGTCTAAAAAAAACAATCCATTTATTGTCAGAGTGAAATTAAGATTTTACAGTAAAATGGTGAAATCCCCAGATAAGAGGGTTAATGGCAGATCACTCAGAGGCTTAAATGCTGCTGTGAGGACTTACCTGAACATTTCAGTGAGTTCTCCTTTGAGCAAAGCCACAATCACTGGGAACCCCACACAGGCTGGGACCAGGTACAGGAGCGCAGGCTGCAACAGAGAAACCCACACACAGGTTACAACCATTAGAACTGTTAGAACCACACTGGATGTTTTTATAGGGGGGTGCTTAACATCATGGAATCATTCACAATTCACTCACATTTACAAAACTACATTCTAGTGTCCTCAGACACTGGAGATAAGTCGGGTGCAGAGCCCAAAGACCAGGGGTGGTAGAGAAGCCAAAAATTTTTCTCAAGTAAGAGAAATATTTCTTCAAAAAAGTAGTACTCGAGTGAAGTAGAAGTGCAAAGTAGTAGTCCAAGAAACTATTAGAGTAAAAAGTATTTGGGAAAACAACTCAGAAACAACTCTATATCTAACAACTCACAAAATCAGAAACAAACTAAGAAACTAAATCATATCTGAAAGTAAGCGAAAGAAAAACAAATGTTCAAATCACTGAATATTGTCAACTTAAAGCTTTTGTCACTTGTAAACAGGAAATTGTCATCATGCCATATTTTCCAAAGGTTTTTTGAGGGTTTTCGAGAGCTACTGGGCGGATAATTGTCATACAAATCTGACACTTCCAAGGACACATCAGTCAATAGCAGAGCAATTAGAGAGAGATTAAACTCCATATCATATCATTAGTGGGCGAGCCCCAGTGTCTCAATAGTAATTATTATGACAAAACACAGAACTCACCTGAGCATGTTTGAATGTGTGCATGATGAAGATAGTTAGAACCAATCCAAAGATGTATGCCACAAAACTGGTGTAGAAGTACGTCCGAGTGTTCTTCTTCAGACTGGACAAAAAACAACACCCAAATATCAACATTTATCCATCCTGAACCTGAGGATATCCATCTAAACCTCGTCCAACCAGAGAATATTACCTGACGTCAAAGCGCAGCAAAAGAGCAATGAAAATTCCTGGAATCACAATGTCGCCTAAACCCAACATTGCAAAGTTACTGGCTCCAAGTCCCTTCTCCAACAGGTCCTGAGGGAACACCACTGAAATACACAAAAAAATACATTCCCATTTAGTATTTACAGAGTTTTAAATCCGGGTTTAAATCTGTATCCAGGACCATGTAGTACTGACAATACTAAAGACTGCAATTACTAACTTTTAGAATTCCCATTATGTTCAGAGTGGAGAAGATTGTGAAGGATTCTCCAATGCTCTACAGTACAGTACCTCTTAGTACATAAACTGGGTTAAAGTAGAAGTGACCAAAAGTTCTCTTACTAGCATTAAAATTCTACACAATCTACACACTACACATACTCCCACAGGACACATTGGTCCTGGGGGCAGTTCAGCAGGTGCGCAGCTTGTTCAATGTCCATTATGTGAAAATATTCCAGTAATAATTAGTTTGGAGAATAACCATGTAAAAAGACACTCACATTTGATGGGAGCTTCAAAGGACTTAGCCACAGTCACCATCACATTTGTCCCAAACACCTGAAAAACAAGTCTCAGGCTTAGTTCAAGGTCTATATCAGTCTAGACCAGACATGCGAAAAGTACGGCCTGGGGGCCACATTCGGCCCTTTGGTCTTATTAATCCGGCCCGCCAAACGTGACCAAATTACATTAAAATAGGTAAGGGTAAACCTTGTTGTGTTTATTTAACTGAAATGTAATAAATTAATTATTCATTTGTACAATGAGCCTTGAATATTCATGCTTTGCTACATGTTACAGGCCAAATCTCTAATGAGGCGTGTGTGTATTTATATATATACAATTTTGGAACCTATTATGGCCCATGTGTCAAAAAGGTTGCCCACCCCTGGTGTAGACACACATAAAGAGGTAATGAATCATTGTAAAAATCACTGTAGGGTGATTGTTAAACGTATATGCCACTTTTCTTGTCACACTGCAAAAGAACACTTACCCAGAAAACGTCATAGACAAACAGTCCCCCCAGCAGGATGCAGCCTGTACTGACGTTGTTGAGGTGCAGCAGCTCGACTCCGTTCAAGGCAAATGCCAAACCAAAGAGGTTATTGGCTATCCAGTGCTGTGACATCACAAAAGAGCAGAAAGTTGATTGGCGCCATGATAGGGAGATTTCATAACATGCAAGTTTAAAGATGCACTATGTAACTTTCTGGTGAAGTGTAAGCCATCTGATTGTCTCCACGGACATGTTGCTGCTTTAAAAGAAATGTTCAGCCATATGGTGTTAAACTTCATCATCAAGCATTTAATCAAATAAAGTTGTTTTTCATTGCGCAAAAAACTTTACTGTGAATGGGGTCACGTAACCATAGATCCGACCTGTAACTTGTGAGGGCACATGTTTGTCACCTGGAGATAGATGTGGTTATTGTCAAACTGTGGAACATTCCAGGCAAGGCAATAACATCTCCATGGAAATGGCACCATCCCCAGAAAAGTTACATAGTGCACCTTTAAAGCACTTAACATATTTGGAATGGATGTGTTGTTCAAATAAATTAATATAATTAAGTACCTTCTTGAGCAGGTACCACACCCCAACCACAGAACTGAGCAGTAGACACACCAAAGTCTTGGTGTCAAATTCATAATTCAGGATCTCTGGAACAAAAACATGACCGTTATGTTTTGGTTTTTTTTCCTCCATGGGTGCTCTGTTTAAAACACAACACTGTACAAGCAAAAAAAAAAAACAAAACAAGTATATAAGTCTATATAAAACATTAAAAAAGATGCAGGTATAAAAGTTTGTTACCAGATAATTAAATTGCGACTGTGTCACCAAAATATCCAGCTTTGCTTTTCCTTGGAGTGTATACCATTTTTGTGAAGCAAAACAAACAGCAAACAGCTAAAAGTCCTCTTTACCATCTCAGTTTTGGTAGCAGTTTTTGAAGTAGTCCCTTATAGATACATTTCATACAGTGCTGCTGTCTTCTAATAGACAGTGACGATCAACCCACTTTTTCATAGAGAACACAGTGATGGTAATAAAACAAAGCCCAGACTGAAATAGTGGATCCAGCAGTTTCAAAGCAGAGGCCGAGGTCTGCATGTACAACATCCTCATAATCCAGTGTGGAAAGAAAGGTTTCTTGCACCATATCTTTTCTGTAATTTATTGTTTGTTTCTGTAATAAAATTATAATTTTGATTTGAAACTGTTACATAATTGAGTTATGTTTTTTAGGGGATTTTTATCAAGTCAAAACCCAAGCTATTTGTAAATGTTGACTCTTTCAATCGATGTACCATTTTGTCTGTAAAGATTTGTAACTTGCACGCTACTTTGATTTTTTTTTTTTTTTTTTGTAAAAAACATTTTAGTTTTAGTTTGCATTCAATGACTTGGTTAAATCTGCTGATCTGCTTGTTGCAGCTTTTAAAGTGCCTGATCAGCCATGGGAACATTTACAATTCTATGCAGATGACACTGTTTTGTATGAATGTGGCTTTGTCTTAAATTGTAACCAATGGAATTAATAAAAAATAGGAAAAGTAGTGGGCCAAAAAACTTCAGCCTTGGGACACTCCTTTACTTAAAGTTAGACAACTTCATTTAAATCCATTGGCTACTACTGCCTGGGTTCTGTATGAAAGATCATTTTGGGATGAATTACATGAAGCATTGTCAAATCCAATATGACCCATCACCTTTACACATGCCTCTTTTTCTATCTATATTAATATATATTATAATCATATCATTCCAGCACTCACCCTCTTTGTTTTCTCCTGTGCCTTGGGTGAACAGAAGCTGGTATGGTTTGTTTGGGAAAGAAGCCGGAAAAACCGAAGCGATCAACGGGCTGAAAGTGTAGAGAGAGTAGATTAAAATATTTACTGATGAATACAACTATAACGCTTTCTTGCAGCATTTTAAGTTCTGCTTTTACCGGATAGAGATAATTCAATTTCCAAGTTAGTACTTAGTTGTAATTTGCTGCAGCCAGGTACTAACCTAATGGTGTGAGACAGAGCAAGGACTCCCAGGACAAAGAAGTACAGTGACAGGAGCAGGTTGATATACTCCTGAGAGAACAGCTGAAATGGAAAAGAAAATATATAATATTAAGTAGGGCTGTGCAATTAAAAATGCTAATCATTGACACTTAAACACATTTTAATCAAGGTCAAGTCATTTTTAAGTGTCAATGATTAGCATGGGGCTTTTTAGGTCTACAGACAATCCTCTGTTCCAACCCAAATGCTTTTACTGAGAGAGTAAATTTGACAATTCTTTTTGTTTAATGATCTGCATGTACAATATTGATCTGCATTGTTTATATTCAGGGAATTAATCTTGGATGACATTTGTATTAGTTTTTAACCAGACAAAATAAGCTTGAATCAAAAGTGTCAATATGAATCAAGAATCAATATGAGGGAGAAAAAAAAAGGTGTGTGTGTGTGGGGGTGGGGGTGTGTGTGGGTGTGTATGTATGTATGTATGTATATATATTGTAGATATAACATACATACATCAGCCATCATTGTTATTTGGTCTAGGTTTTAGAATGATGGAAAATGGACCCCTGCCATGGCTTTTAACAACTTAAAGCATAATACTGTATTTTTTAAATGTGAAAAATGTTGTATATACCAGGGATTTGGAAACCATGAATACCTTAACATTTCTTGTTAATAGGCTACAGCAGTGATGTCACATACAATAAAAAGTTATCTCTTCAACAAATTTAGAATTTGTGAAAGAAAATATTTAACAAAGAATAAGCTTTGAGAAAGCAGGTTTATAAACTGACATCTAACTGCATTAGATGGTATACATGTGGATGCATCCCAAGTCAGAAATGATTCAAGATATATTTTGACCTGTGACACTCAACCTTTCCCATTCTGTTCAGCCCTGAACCTGTGAACTTGTATGTGACCACTGCAGTTGGTATGGTGAAACACACAGGTATGAGTAACCCTTGCTATATTTAGTAGTAGTAATGAGAATATGTTGATTCGTACCTTAAAGAACAGGTAGAGTCCAAAGAGTGTACCGCTGGCAATGATGGGGAATCGTGCTGCGTCTCGACTCGTAATGGTCTCTGGCATTTCCCCTCCATTCTGTCAAAAAAAAAAAGAAAACTACAAGTTTCCTCCAATTTGTCAAAGCAAAGTAATCATTTTTTTCCCCCTCTTATACAATTCTCCATCTCAGAGCAAATGTCTGACCCCAGCAATATGGGGAATGTTCAACTTTAAAAGCACATTTTTCTATAAGCCACACTAGGCCACACTCCATTGGACATCCATCATTCTTCAAAATGGAATTAAAGATTTTGATCTGAACTTGGTAAAACAATTCCCATTTAATGCATCCACTATTGGCAGACAAGAACAGGAAGCTACATGTGTTGTGACTCTAGAAAAGCACATCTTTCTCTGGGACCTCGTCAGGGGTAGTGCTGTAATCGACTGAAGAAATCCATGGTCGAGTAAACACATGTCCTGCTGATTGATTAGTTGTCTAAAAAGGGGGCGTGACAAAACTTCTCAAAACTATTACGCACCTCTATGTATCTGACTGCGCTCACAAGACCATACCTGTATGGAAGTTCATGCAAAAACAATTACAGAAAAAATATACTAGGAAACAAAGACGGCTCAAACTTGTGAATCATGAGTTTAATCTGCCTTTTTACATATAAATAACAAAAATACAAAATCTTCAGCATTTCTTCTTTCTGTCCCATATAAATCCTTATTATCAAAATTTAATGATAAGTCACCATTAACCAATTCATTATCTAAATGACTAGGCCTAAAGGCCTAGAGTCACAGTCAGGGGAATGATACATGAAGCCCATATTCACAGCTGAAGCACTAGAGATAGTCAGCCTGGCCAATCAAATCATATCCTGTGTATAGAAACCTTTGCTCTTGCAAGGCTAGAGGTTAGTCAGGTCTTGGGCTCAGTTTCCAACAACAACACAAAGTTGTACAGGAACAATATTAGTGGAGGAATAACTGTATATCCATTCTTAAAGTTAGAGTAAATCCATGCTCCACTAAACAAACTGGCTGCATAAACTGTGACTGTATACTAGTGAGTGGGTTAGGACTGCACGCTCTGCCTCAGGCCCAAATAGGTTTCAACTGCACATTCAGAGGACTCTGCATCTTCTCTGTACTCACTCTGAAGCCTTGGTCCTCCTTCTGCTCCTCACCACACCACTAAAGTAGCACAAAAATACAGAACAGGACAGATGACAGAGAGAGACAAGGAGAGCATATCAGAAAGGATGACATTTACTGAACTTTCCCTGCTTTATTTCTTGGGAAACTTTGCATCTGAAAATATTTCTATTACCAGTGAACAGAGTCTCTTGACTCTGTTCACCCTTTGTGGATGGAAATCAGAATTCAGCTTAGAGAGAGCATACAGTCGGTCTCTGCAGGGCTATAACATCAAGTAGTTTTGATAAATTGGTGTCAGTCACAGAGCGAAAGCAGGGCCAAGCGCATCAGTAGGCTGCAGATGAAGCTACACATGGGTCATTTGCGGGAGTTCATACAGAACACCGTGTTCTCCGAAAGACACCCACCTTCCTAAACCTGCTGCCCCAACGAATAGCAGCATTTTGACCCCACGGCTTTGTTTTGTCCCGGATGCGGTCACATTTCACCCATCTGGACCTAAGAGCGCCAGAATGCCACAGACACGTAGCCAACAGGAGGCCAGGGAAACCCACGTGACGTTTCATAAAAACATTATGCTCCGCTGAAATCGGCACCATTGAATCAAAAGCCGGAACAAAAGCCGCGTGCCGGGCTCCGTAGGGCTCCACTCCGCTTGTTTGTGGGCCGTGTTAAAACACGCTTCAACAACATAAACATAACGTTAAACGTTAGCTAGATAGATATACCAGCGCCAGCTGTTTCCGCACACATACAGGCGACATGTTAACATGTTCACAGCCGCAAAGTTCCACACATGAGGACAGAGGCGGGCATTTGTCGTCTGTTGCTGCCCTATAAGCCGGGGCCTCTCTAAAAAGCTTACCTTGGACTTGGAACAGCGCACGGAGCGCAGGGCACCGAAGAAGATGGGCAACAGGGCCATGAAGAGCAGGCTGCCGTAGGCCAGCGCCGTACCCTCTGGTGTGGCTGTGAACCGGACTGTGGCGTTGAGTGCATCGCTGCCATTACCAGCGCTGGAGTTCAGGGCCTCGGGGAGAGACTCTGGGACTGACTCGGGCACGGGTTCGGCAGAAGACATGGTTCCGCTTCATTCATCCACTGAAGAATGCTATGAACGCGCACTTGCAGCGTGCACGGCGCCGTAAAGCCACGTTTCCTTACGGCTCAGAGATACGTTTGGAGCGAGAACAGGAGGTCTCACTCTGAGCAAGAGCACAGGCAACAAACTGCGGCTGTAGATCCATGCTGTCCCGCAGCAGAATCTGCCATTAGTGTCATCACAGGTCTACAGCCTGCTTAAAACTAAGACCAAGATAGTTACCTAGTCAGCCATAGAAATACGAGGTTTTTCATAAGTTTGTTTTGAAAAGAATGAGAAGTATTTTTGCCCTGCCTAGTTATACCTCTGTCTTAACAGACATATCTCTGCAAAATCACTTATTCGTGTGTTTGGTCATCACCCAACACAGCGCCATCCTCTGGTCATGAGTGTGATCGGCTCTTCTGACCACATGGGGGCGCTTAATGGCCGATTTACCCATAGAGCAGGCTACCTCAATACTATGAATGTTATATACTTCGGTTTGGGTCCCGATGGATTTAATTATAATGCTTTAGTTCAATTATGGTACACAAAAACATACAAATTCATACTACAAAATCTTACAATTTATCTCATCAATCATTTAACTGATAAAACACAAAAATACACTAAAACATTGTCATTCGCTCATATTGAAGTTCCTATTTAATACGACCCCATTCAAGAATCAGAGAGTATTTCCATTTCCTTTGGCAGTTGTTCGCATAATGGGGCCTAATGCTCCAAGTGGGACTATAACCTTAAACTCAGTACACCACCCATGTCCAATAGGACTTGACATGGGAAACAAATTAATGCTCCTTGAACTAAATAATAAAGTCTTCTGGTACAGGTTTGATTGCTGTGTGCTTGGTGTCTGCTTATTTTTATTATATCTATCTATCTATCTATCTATCTATCTATCTATCTATCTATCTATCTATCTATCTATCTATCTATCTATCTATCTATCTATCTATCTATCTATCTATCTATCTATCTATCTATCTATCTATCTCTATCTATATCTATCTATATCTATCTATATATGTGTTTGGATTTTGGGGCACAATTTAAAACACAAACGTGGTATAATCTGGACTGTTTCATTAATAAAGGCTACTTCAAGAACATGCTGAGAAATGAATAAGAATATTTTACTAAAATCAAATCCATTAAAAGATGGTCAAATACATATGTACAGTGTAACACAAACAAACACATTTGCTTTGATCCTGAGAATGTTTTGTAAAAAAAAAACCAATGCAACAATCACAAAAATATTTATGAATTGTATATTGAAATGGGAATAGATGTGCCATAAAACTCAAGTTGAAGAAAAATTAAGAAAGTTACAAGTAAAAACAAGATTACCGGTAAGTATAAGTATAAAAGTATGAGGTTAAGGTACTTTTTTTTGTTTTGAAAAAGCATTGGATACAGTTCGTAGGCTGTATGGCATGGGAGTAAATTACTTGACAGCAATCAGAAAGTCACTACTGCTTTGTTTGGTTGTTGTAAAACACACTTTTAGAATGAATGTATCTCGTTGATAAATTCATGAAACTCCCATAGTATTAAGCCAGGGGATGTCACAGGTCTAACAAAAAGTGGAGGCTCAGTAGCAGGAAGTAGAGGGATTGAGTCTGCAGCAGTGACATCACAGAACTCTTCAACTCGACCTCCAATGGAAAGTGGTCGCTCACCTCCACCAACTGTGATCAAAACACAGAAGCCAATAAGAACACAGAAACAGGACAAGAGGCAATCAAACTGGATGGATTGTGTTGTACAATTAGCTTTGACTTGTGGAAATACTTGCATAGCACTGTCCAAATGGAAATGGCTTTCTCTGTTTAGTGAGCATGAATAGACCAAGTGTCTGGAAACCTGCCTCTATCCTCCATGGTTCTCTCTCCTCAGTGCCCGAAACAGGCACTTTTTACCAAAACATCCATGTGGCCTGAATGTGGCTCTAATCAAGCTCAAAAAGATTTGGATCTTACCCGTCTCGACTGGATTTTAAAATTCTTGATGGGGTTGAAGACTTTGGCTGAGAAAGGCTTAATCTGCTTCAGGAAAGACGTTCCATAAACGACCATTCTGCAAAACACAACCAGGAACTTCAGAAACATTAATTTTTTATAACTTCATATTAGAGATTCTAATGCCTTGGCAGAACACTTGAACCAGAGGTTAGTCATTCTCTATTAGCAAAATTGGCTTGAAGTTAAATGCAAGTCTATTTTCCACAGAGTTTAGTTGATACAATTATTTTTACAGTGATTCTAAATTAGATTGATCTGTCATTGCGGCAGTGGTGCTTACCTGTCATAGGGGCAATGGGTCTGGTCGGTCACCGTGGTGTCGATTCGATCTGTTATTAGCCAGGAGAAGCTGGTGTTGGAGAAGAGCCGAATGTCCTTTTTGTCGGAGCGAGTCATGTAAGCACAGCCAGCATGGAAGTCCCCTAGGAACATCACATTCTGTAAAAAAACAATACGTTAATAATAAATTCTTCATTAAAAACAATATGTATTCTTGTTAATTATACAAGTAAAATTTAAATTACGAATATGATAACTTTTATATTTGAATTCATTGTAAAAACACAAAAAGCAGCTTCCAGTTTAAAATAGCATAAAAGCATTGATTAAAAAAAAAAAAAAGCAAAGATTTTGTAGACTATATTATGCCTCCCTTACAAATTATTTAAATCATTATTCATATTAATTTTAACATGTGGTAATACAGGAAGTGCTACCAGTGTTTTTAAACCTTCACTAGAATCATTTGGATAATATCAGCCCAGGAATTGCCCATTTCTACTGAACAAAAGCTAAAAAGGTAGTAGTTTCTTGAAAACTACTGCTTAATGACATCATAGGGTGGAACTGAGTACTTTGAGCTTGGGAGATGTAGATGGACTAATAATAAAGTGTTACGCAAACATGTGTGAATGAAACAAAACACAACTCTTGGTATGTTTTTGATGAGGTAACAACGTTCTAACATGGCTTAATGCTCACAAGAGTCAACTCTGTGTAACCCTTTACAGAATAACTTCTCAAGAGTTGAAGACCAGTCAAATGTCAATTTATCAGCCTAGGACAAGTACAGGGCCTGTACAAGACCATTACAGGAGGACTGCAAAACCTTTCAGCTGAACCAGGCACTGACCGTGTTGTTCCACATTTTGACCACCTCGAGAAACACATCATAGAGTTTGTCCATTTCCTGAACAGCTTGGGTCGGTTCTGAGTGCAGTGGGATCAGGACAAACTCTGGCTCCACTGGAAAAACAAAAACATTTGTTAAAAGACCACTGAAGATGAGCCCTGATCGCAGCAAAGAGCAGTGAGAAGAGGAGAAAAGTGAGAAACTGAGACAATTAATCAGTTGAGAGATGTCTGTCAGAATGTTAATGATTAGTTGTCTGTAACTCACATGTCGTGTTGCTGTGGAAGTGCACAGCAAATGGTGGCCGGACAAAGTTGGAGCTCTGGTGTTGGTGTTGTCCAATGAGAGAAACAGTCTGTGTTCTGATGATGAGAGCAGCAAATGAGTCACTGTCACTTTTCTGTCCATCTGTTATGTTTTTGATTAATGATTCTGTTCAGTTAAGTGTCTTTCTAACCCATACAGTTTATGTTCTAACTTCTTTATAAAGCTGAGGTGTCCTACTCACTGAGAGAAGTGGGGGGTGGAGCTCCACTACCTTCACTTCCCTTGGGGATTAAAACCCTAACCCAGATGTTCATGTTTTAACCATGTAACTTATAAAACAATAGAGGGCAATCTATTGGGAATAGTAGTCTGAAAACATATTTACCGGTAGTTACAGAATACTGAATACCTAAATCATAATTTGTAACGTATTTCGTTACATGGGCCAATCAGAGTACTGTATTCTGAATACTCTGAATACTTTTACACTGAGTTGCATTATATTACAGTGTAAAACATATAATAAATAATTACAATTACCTTTATTTGCACAGTTTGTTATGCATTAATTTATGCTCAGTTAAAGGCTGTGGCCAGAGTACTGTCCTGAACTCACCTGTAGATAAAAGTGTAGTGCTGGAGGTCTTTAGGGTCTTTTCCCAAAGCTTCACTGGACACAGACTCATATTTGAACTTCCCTAAATACCTATAAAACAAGATTTTAAAAAACTGTCTCATAAGACTTAATCACATTTTAAACGTAAATGTCTAAAAATGGCTGTTACAATTGATTTTCAATGAGACTGAGGACCGTTTTAAACATGGTTCCATCTTTATGGAAAATATATTGTGTTTTTTTTTCGGGGATATTTAGTATTAAACTATAACATATGCAAATCAGTACCCACTCTAAACCATTTAATAAGTCACTTCTAGAGCCTGTTCAAACTTCAGTCTGTTCAAACTACAGTCTAGTCCCGACTTGGTTTGTTACTGTTCTAGTCCTGGTTTCGTTCTATCTGGTCCAGATATAGTTCTCAATTTTTATATGGTGCATGTGCAAGTGTGAATGCAATCTTAAACCCAACATGTATGACTCGGAGTCTTTGTCAATGAAGTTTAAAGTCACAAAAACTACTCTGGACTACCTGCTTCCTGTTAAGACAAAGAACTTAAAACATGTATTGAATCATTTTACACAACCAAGACCAGACCAGGACCAAGCCCAGTTTGGCTTGGTTGTGGTTTAGTCCTGGTTAGGGTCAAAGTGTGAGGTCTTACCCGATGACATTCGCAGCATAGAAAACACATAACAAACTTTTACATTATGCTCAGAGAAAAAGAAAAACTGGGTAATGAGGTTAGGTTGGGTAATGAGGTTAGGTTGGGTGGAACTATTTTGTCAAGATTAATCAACTATACAAATTATTGTACTGATGCACACAGGGTTAGACTGTTGAGGTACAGTAGATTAGTAATATGGGTCAGTGGTTCCCAACCTTTATTGTCTGGTATGCATTTTTTTCTGAGGTCCTACTCAAATCCATTATGAATATTTGGTTAAATAAATATTGTGACAATGATGTTTTGATTTAATATGAAATCCCTGCTAAGCATTTGAATTCTGTTAAATGTTAATGAAGACCTGGTTGAGAAACACTACTACACCCACATAAGGATTTGATGTTTTGTTGTATTTTATGCAGTCCAAGTATAAAAAGCAGCAATACCACCAGTAAGTAAAACAGCTCCAAACAATGATACTGTAGCAAGCACTAGTGTAAGCATTAGTGGAAACATGAGCTATATTCTGCATTCCAGTTCTCTCAGATCAAAATTCAAACAATTGAAAAGATGAACAGTTATGACAAAACAAACAAATAAAAGATTATGAGAATAGCAAAAATAGACACAATGTGATCAAATGAATGAATTAAACTGGAAGGCAAATGTATAAAGATTAGAGACATCAGTAGATGCAAGGCTGGATGCAACATCATGGCATGGTTTGTGCCAGCGAGGCTGCTCAGTGTGACATCATCACAACTTGCTTGGGTCCAAACATTGTCTGTCCCAGTACAGTCATGACGTAACTTAACAGTCCCATAGAAACAACTGATGTCTGTTGATAAAGGCAGTTTTGTGATTAAAACTGTCTTTATTTTCAAAAAAAAAAAAAAAAAGAAATTACAAACCTGTAATTTTCACTGTGAAAAACAAAAATTCAGGATATTACCAGTTGCTATTCTATCACCACTGCCCCAAACTCTGCAGGAACACAGCAACCATGACTGACTTCCACTACAGCATTGCAGACTCATTAATACAAATGGCATATATAAAAGTACTGCATCACTTAATATAGTGATATTCATAAAACTCAATTTGTGTTATCCTACAGCCCAATGCCCCTTTCTGCGAAGAATTGTCACAAACCATTTTAGGACGAACTCTAACTTAAGGAGGCACTGATTGGTTAGTATCTGTCTCAGGGTATGGTCTCTATACTGAGTAGGCATGGTTTTGTGTTAAGCTGTGTTCTTTAATACCTGTCTGAGTACCTGTTGAGAGATTTAAGCAGTGTCCTTACTGCAGCGGGATCTTGAACGTGCAGCAACAGTGAGATGTCACAGCGTGAGAAGACCTACAGAAAGAAAAACACACACACAATTATCTCACAATACACCAACCTATCTCTAGTACTGTACAAGTACAAGAATCTGACCTCACTAATACATCAAAGATTCTACCCCCTCACTCACACATCACACTTTCTGTCCCCTCGCTGACACATCACGCGTTCTACCCCCCTCACTGACACATCATATGTTCTACCCCTTCACTGACATGTCACACGTTCTATCCCCTCAATGACACGTCACACATTCTATCCCCTGAATGACAAATCACACGTGCTACCCCCCTCAATGACACATCACATGTTCTAGCCCTTCACTGACACGTCACACGTTCTATCCCCTGAATGACACATCACATGTTCTACCCCCTCACTGACACATCACATGTTCTACCCCTTCACTGACATGTCACACGTTCTATCCCCTAAATGACACATCACATGTTCTATCTCCTCAATGACACACATTCTACCCCATTCACTGTTGTGTGTTCTACTACCCTCTCACAGACACATCACAGGTTCTACTACTGCCCCTCACTGACATGTCATGCGTTCTACTCCTTCACTCATATGTCACATTTTACCCTCACTGACATCAGTTCAACTTCATTCACTAACGCGCATTCTACTATCACCTCATTGATGTGCATTCTACTACCCCCCCGTCACTGACACATCATGCCCTCTAGCCCCACACTGACATCTTCTAGCTCTTCACTGACATGTCACAGGTTCTACCCCATTCACTGACGCGCGTTCTACTACCCCACCCTCAGTGACGCGCGTTCTACTCCCTCACTGACACACTTTTTACCCACCGGCAAATGTTCTTCCCCTAACTGACACACCACAGGTTCCACCTCCCTAACTGGCACATGTTCTACCCCCTCACTGGCACATCACGTGTTCTATTCCGTCACTACCACATCATGCATTCTACCCCCATGCAGTCTATCCTCTTACTGACTCACCTTCTACCTCCTCAGTTACACTGGTTCTACCCCCTCACTGATGCATCACAAGTTCTACCCTCTCACTGACACATCACAGGTTCCATCCCCTCATTGGGATACATACCCGTGTCAGGGTGTGGATGACCCTATAGTTTGAGGATTTGGCTTTATTGAACTTTGGGATGTTGTAGGAGCATATTTTGAATGAGTCCAAGCCTGAGAGGAACAGCATCACCACCAGGAACAAACTGGTTAATGCAGTGGACGTACGCAACATTTTATCTGGAACACAAACAGAAATCAAACCTTCACTTCAGAGAATTTAAGCTAAACCTGCTACAGACTTCACAGAGCTCATGGGGTCCAAAAGGCAAGTCTGAATGCGTCTCGAACCAGTTTCCCGGGATTCAGTTTTTTGATTTCTTGTTGCATCTTAGCTGTTTACTGTTATTGGTTTTACCAGGGACAGACAAGGTGACTAATAGCGGGTGGGACTTAAAACGGTGGAGGAAGTTACATATAGTAATTCATAATTTGTGATTGAAGTGAATTCTGAGAAGTGAAGCACTAATAAATACCAAGTAATGCATTGTAGTCAAGGTACTGTAAAATAACAAAACAAGAGGCTGTTTACATGTTTGTTGTCTTTGTCACTGCTTTATTGTCAGACTGTTTGTCTTTTTGAAGCCCTGTAGGACTGCTGTTGTTGGGCATTTTGCCTGATGAACGCCTAGCTGTCAAAACGTTTCTCCACTGTAAATAAAAGTTCACCTTTTGCAAGACAGTGCAGCAATTTCTTTACTCTGTAATAATAGGCAATCACTAAAAAGCTTACTTTCTTTTGATAAAGAAGCAACAACATTTTACTTTAATTTATTTCATTTTTAAATGAAGGTGAAGACACACAGCCCATCACAACTTTCATCAAGCTTGGAGCTGGCACAATACTGACACCAATGTCAACGCACTACCCTTTCAGCACAGCAACTAATGAGAACATGCTACATATTAGGGGCCTAATTGATGTATGTTATAGCTACTCACAATAAAAGAATATTGAACTTATGACACAAAAAGTAAATAGTAAAGTAAATAATAAAAAAGATGTTATAAGATGTATTAGATGTTAATTACTCAGATTAGGTGTTAATGTACAATACAACATTCCCCATTAGAGTGCATAGAAAGTCAACAACATTAATATGTGATAGGCCTACACTTAGCATCTTCTACCAGGCATGGCCATAGAATTGGGACAAACATCTACATAAGCCTGAAGTTGTCCACTCAAAGCATCAGTAGCAGAGAGTGATTACACTCCCTCACTCCATACATTTCTGATGTTCAATAAGAAATGTGTGAAATAGGAGACGGGACTGGAACAGGAAGTGTCCTAGTCTTGTAAGCAAGTTGACGCAGGTGAGTCAACTGGTTTAGGTGGTTCTATTTTATACAGGCTCTTAAACAGAAAGAGGAGCCAACATCTGGCATACTGCACACATTATAACCACACGAAGGGCATTTAGTAATGCTATAGAATATAAGAAATAAAAATATATACTGCACACAAAAAGACACCACTTGGTTCAGCAAAACTGGGACCTTCTGTTGTGAATTGCTAACCACAGTTATTTGTATTTTTTTTTTACTCCATCTGGGGGTATAGCATCATCACATTTTTGAATCTGAAAACCATCAATACTGATCAGCTCCGCCAAACAACAAGTGTTACTCATTCAGTAAAACTTTAGCATGTTTTTGTAAGTCTATTTCACTAAGCCTACTGCAGCCAGTGTTAGGCTACTTAATTAGCTATAGCCTACTCTGCAGATTGTCCTGTTCAAATAAAGACAAAAACCGGATTAAAATAGATCTAAAACTGGTATATCCAGGAATGAAAACAAACCAAGTGTTTTACCTGAACTCCGTGGGTCTCACTTCCTCAGATAGGCCCGGCTGATCTCCCTTACACTCTTGTTTTTGCGGTAGGCAGACTACAAGTGTTTGTAGCTACACTGTCAACCTGCAGTACTTCTGTTATAGTTCCTCTGTATCTAGTTCATTGTTTATTTAGCCAAAGTTTCTCGATTACCGCTGGTTTTGGGCGTAGGACAGGTTTGTGACAGAGCTGGTTGGACAAGGCCACGCCTACTGCCCTCACCTTTTCACAGGTGGCTCCCTCCCCCATCTTCCGGATCCCTCCTAAGGTGCGTCTGAAGCTTATGGATTTATGATTGTAAGCGTCCTCAATAGTTTCCTTTAACAATTGCACACATTTTTATGCAGGTGCTTTTCCTCATAGGCCTTGATCATTTTTGTTAGCTCAAACCTTATCAAAAGATGCCCGGGTATTTCCCATTCTCCATTTGGTTTGATCATTTTAAGCTCTCTCCTGCCCTCTGCTGTTTGAGCTTGAAACTGCAGTCGTTTTGTGTCTGTCAGTGTTAAAAAGGCACCTGAATTCTTAACTTGAGTTGGCTACATTTTAGATGGTCTTCTAGGCTTCTTAAACTTTAATTAGCCTAAGTACATTTAACAGTGGGATATTTTTACTCTTGCTTCACTGTAGGCTATTTGAGAGCAGTTTTTATTATTTATTTATTTATAAATTGGACTTAAGTAGGCTACAAACAAATTCAAAATGACAAGAAATATTGAGAAATCGATTCAGTTGCTTGTATTGTTAACACAATGAGCACTGTTATCTGGGTTCTAGATCACTTCACTATGACTTTCTCAGTTCTCAATCAGTGAGAAAGTCTTTATATTATTATTATTATTATTATTATTATTAATAATAATAATAATAATAATAATAATAATAATAATAATAATAATAATAATAATAATAATAATAATAATAATAATAATAATAATTTATGTTGATTTTTTATTTCATTTTTTTTACTCTGACATATTTACTTTTCTATCTGTATTCTTGAGGGGGGGTACACCACCTGCTTGTCCCCACTGGCATGTTAGCTTTACCTGGAATGATCCAAAGCATGGAAAAAGACATAGGCGTATCTGTTTTTTTTTTTGTTTTTTTTTTGTTTTTGTTTCTTTCTTAATAGACTACATGTGTTTTATTGCAAAGAAAAATCCTGCAGAGGCTTGTGGACTGGGTTGCCTCTCCACAGATCTGACGAGTTGATTGGCCTGGTTGCACTGTCTGCTTGCCATGGAGAGGCTAAGTAATATCCATCCTGTGGCATATTCAAAACAATAACATCCCCATGCCTGCAGTAGACAATCATACACCAGAAAAATGACATTGTGCACCTTTAAGTAGAGTAAGAGAAGTGAGTAAGCATGGAGACATGCAACAAGGCCATGGGTAAGCCACAGAGGATGCATGAGTCTAGTAGTGCTTCCAATATCCAACCCTGTCAGTTACAAGATGGCCACCACACTTTTCACTACAAGGATGCTAGGTTACCTCTAGAGTTTTATTAAAGCAATCCCGCCTTCTGGTTTCTATAGCGACAGGCTCTGTACGTCGAGGCTCTGTGCGTGATCGATCATAACTCTGACCGCGCTGGTTGGCCATTGGTCTGAAGTGTAAACTAGGCCTACAAACAAGATTAGACTATAAGAGTAAGGGTTAGGGATTTGTTCAATTTAGTTTATTTTCTATAGCCCAATATAATGTCTCCATACATGACTTAATTTATTTGACCTAACAAACTCCAAATCTAACAATAAAATAGATCAAAACAATACAGAATCAACTGGACTTCTACATTGAGACGGGTGAGTTTGCTGACACGTGACGCGAAACATCCTAAAAAAGATTTAGCCTAAATTTTACAAAAAAGTGTACAGAAGGCCTAATTGCACTTCATCTGGAACTTAAACGTTTTAATAGGGTCGTTTTTCCACTTTGACCTAGGCCACATAAGCTCAAACTTTTTGTCATGGCCATGTTGGTAATCATTGACAACTCATATTTAGGCAGCTTTAATAACCTGGCATTTGACTACGCTTATGGATTGTTTTTATGTAGGCTATTTTAACTTATTAGTGATAGAATGGTCCGACAGTAAGGCAAGGCAAATGATAAGATACTTTAGGCTTTATAACAGTTAACAGTTAGAGGACAACTCCATGCAAAGCCTAGGCCTAGAGATTGTTTCAGTCGGATTTACACACATGTAATTAGGCTATTGAAATTAACGATTCGTTTAAAAATGCACCTTTCTCAGGTTCACTGTTTTAGTATGTATTGAGCACGTTTTAAAAGTGCAGTTTTTGGAGCCATTTTGAGTCTGTTCTATTTTTGCCTCATGTCATTCCGTCTGCGCCCACTAGGGGGAGTCTGACACGGGCTCTCTAAATTCAGAAGCACTTGTCTTCTAGCATCACTGTGTTTATACCTTAGTCTCCCCCTATTACCTATGTCCTCTGCCTCTTATCTCTTTCATCACCTCCCTTGTTGCCTGGCTCCTTACTCCTATTCCCTTGTTTCATTAGATTCTTTGTGCATTGCTTTAGCCCTACTCTGCTGCTGCAGCCTATGTCTCCAAGCCCGATCATGTGACCGAGCTGCGGAGCCAGGAGAGGAAGCACCGCAGAGGAAAGGAAACGAGGAGATGAGCGAGGAGAGAAGGGAGCAGCAGAGAGGAGGCATCATCGGCTGCTGCAAGAAGGAAACCAATTAGGACAGGACTGTGAAATAGACATACAAGGAGACACACAAGGGGACAGTGAAGGAGACGACGGGGAGCAACTGCAGGAAAAAATCAGGCTCAAATCCATCAGTTTCTGACGTTACACCAGACCGACGGCATCTGAGGATAAACCGGGACTAAACCAGGAGGAAACTGGGACTAAACCAGGATTATAGCAGAACTAAAAAAACAATACTGCAACAGGACTAAAGCCAAGACTAAATCTCAGTCAGCACTAAGCCAGGACTAAACCAGGTTTAAATCCAATGACAGCCTCTTTTATAGACAGTACAATGCAGTGGAGTCTCTTCAGTGGAATCTATTGGATTCTGGGATCTAACCAGGCCTGGACCAGAACCAGAGCCGGTCTGAATGTGTTCTGAGCCAATCCAGGCCCAGTTCCAATTGAAGTGAGGCCTAAGGCTGAAAATGGGCCACAACCGACAGCATGCTGCAGTTTACCCAGAGACACTCAGGTAAGAGACCAGATCGGAGGAAAACCGGGTCTAAACCAGGAGCTTGTAAGGTATGAAATAGGCCTACATCTGGTCTGATATAAAATAATACAGGCCTAAACTATTTCTTATCTGGGTCTACACCAGGTCTTATTCAGGATTAAACCAGGTCTGAACCAGGCCTAAACCAGATCTTGACCAGGTCTAATCCAGGTCTAGCCTTGTTTAATGTCTGTATCACATTGATTAACTGAACCAACCAATGTCGCCCTGCTGCAGTTTGTGTGAGCAGCACAGTGAGAGGATTTGAAATTAAAATGAAAGCGATTATTCCCATGAGCCCCACGTCTGTCTGTGTGAGAGGGAGAGGTGGAGTGAATTTTAACACGTCCAGACTATTCTGTGGCCAGAGAGCATTTTTAGGCACAACCTCAAGCAGCTTCAAATTAACAGCGAGAAGTGTGCTAAAAGCTCCTACCCCAGTGGAGTAACTGCCCCTATGGGATAGTCCTAACTGCCCCTGTGAAGGGACAGCTGTTTACTGAGGTAAATCTATATTAAAAGCTAAAGGCATGATAAGTGATCCAGACAGCCCTAAGCCAGGGGTAATTTTATTTCTAGTTCCTGCTGTGTCTTGGAGTTAGGGTTCAAGTTTACCTATTATTATTATTATTATTATTATTATTATTATTATTATTATTATTATTATTATTATTATTATTATTATTATTATTATTATTATTATATTATTTAAAAAAATAAAAAATAATCATCATCATCATCATCATCATCATCATCAATGTTAATAATTTTGTTATAAGAGATTTCTTTTTATTTTCACAGACCCAGAAGTGTACCAGAATTAACTCAAACCCAGAGCTGATCTCCACCAAGTCCATTCTAAAGTCTGAATCCAGAGGGTTCCAGGTCCCGTTTAAAGTCCTGGATCTCAATCAGAATCATGCTGAGCCTGATTACAGTCCGCGCCTATAGTATCCACACTGGGCTCCTGGATCCATCCTGATCCGGGACAATACCAGATCCTCAGATCTAGTTTAGACTCTGGAGCATCTATAGACTGGGACATTTGGACTGTTTTTAGATCCACAATCAAGCCTGGACCCACAAAGACCTGCCTGGACAAGTTTAGATCCAAAGAGACCATACCACCCTAATTTTAGACCTCAAAAGTGGGTTTAATTTTAGACCAAGATGGTCCTGTTCTGCAGCAGGCCTTGGTCTACAACGGTCTTTTTAACAAAAGATGGAGTCACTCATTGAACAAACTTTTTAATTGACCAATCAACCCTCCCTTCTCCCAAACACTCCTTTTTTAGCTCCTCCCTCTCCTCAAACTACCCGCTCCTGCTCCCTTTCTTTTTGGACTCTCCACAGTAAATCATCTTCCTCCTTGTATGCAGTGATTCACAAACTGGTTTTACTCCAGATGTCCTTCCTGCAGCTTGGTCTGGCACAAATAGCACAAATGGCTCTGTTAATCAATAGACTGAAGATCTGGATTTGGACTAACTGCGCCAAACTAGACTTTGTGTAATTTGATCTAATGCCTTGACGTCTGTTAGATCTCCAACTTTTGTAGTTCCACCATAACTACTTTCTGTTGAAACTAGTGCCAGCAACAGACCTGAACTGGACTATTCCAAGGTCTGTTGAAGGACTACATAAACTTAACCTCAATCCTATGTTTCTCCAGCTCCCAGTGTAGCACTGTAGGTCCGGCCACAAGAGAATAAAGATGGACGGTACGGGGTCTGGTCCGGGTGCTCAGAGTCCGGAAAGTCCAAACCGGGCTGTGGAGTACCTCCTAGAACTCAACCACATCATCGACTCTCAACAGAAACTTCTAGAGTCACAGAGGAAACGGATCCAAGAGTTGGAGGTTCAGCTGGAGCGATTAAGTCAGGAGAACCAGGACTTGAGAAACCAAGATCGGAGTCAGTCACAGGAGCAAACCAACCCTGGGAACAGCCAGACCAACTCAAACCCAGAACCACGTCAGAATCAGAACCAGCCCAAAGGTGAGTTCATCCTCTCCCCAAACCCCTTTTCCAGCTCCTCTCTAGGCTCAAATGCACCTTTTAGCTCTTCCCCCTCCCCAGGCACTTCACTGGTACTTGAATATAGGGTAGGTTGGATTTTAGCCATGGGTTAGAGGTTTTTGCTGATTGCTAAAATACTGTGAAAACAGACGCCAAGAAAGAAAGAATTGTTCCATGTGTCAAAAGCTCCAGTGATAAAAGTGGCTCTAACTCTTGTTTGTTTTATCCACAGCTCGTCCTGAACCTCCCCCTCCCCCTCCTCTGCCACCAACCATCATTCTTTCCAAAAACACTAATAAGACCAGCTCTGGACCAGCCAAAACCAGTTCTGGAACCGCCAAAACCAGTTCTGGACCAGCCAAGACATGCTCAGTCCCAGCACGGCCCTCTGAATCCTCCTTAAAGAACCCCAAAGCCCAAGACTGTGGCTCTAAACCTCGGATCTGTATAAACTCGCACAGTGTGGAGGTGAAGGCCCAAGATAGCAGCTGCAGGACACCGTCTATTTCAGCAAAGGTTTGCTCGGTGTCTAGCACTAACTCAGAACTGAACTCCAAAACCACAGAGATTTCATCTAAAACGGCAGAGTTCTCCTCCAGGACCTTCGAGTTCTCCTCCCGAGGCCCAGTCCTCACCAAGACCGAATCTGGGTCCAAAGCCCACTTCCAGAGCCACTTCTCCTACAGCAGCAGCGTGGCTAATGTTAGCTTCCAGATCCCGGCGCCTGCCACATCCTCCTCTGGTCCAGTGGAAGCCCCGCCCCCACCTCCCCTTCCAGTGCGCACACACATAAATACCCATGTGAACACCCATGTGAATGCCCATGTGCGTGCTCGGACCTCAACCGGGACCAACACCAACTTTGTGGAAAAAGAAAAAGAACGACTTGAGCGACTTCATCGAGTTAATGCAGCTAACAACGTCCATGCACACACACTGCATGGCAACAGGTGAGTTCATTAGTCCATCGACACCATCCTGTTGTTTGGGACCTATCAGCAGCTCTTCAAAGGCAGGGGAAATGGTACATATTAAGTTGAATAAGTCAAGTTGGATTTATTGAATGCTTTGGATTGTCTATATATTATTATATTGTCTATGCTTAACTATGAATGCTGCATGTGAGTGTGTGGTGATCGGAGGGGGCAGGGGCGCAGATTGACAGCTTTGTTTCTGTCTGTCTAACATGGGGCCACTGTGGCTACAGAAGTACCTCACATCCACCAAGTATGGGTGGAATAATGCACTTGAAAGCTTTGGCATCCTGAAAGGCACTTTATAAATCCCACCCGTTACTATTATATTTGTACATGAAAATTGTTAATATTTTATGTAAACTTAACAGCACCCCGAGTCAGACTCACCATTAGGCTCATGCTAAGAGTTTGTCGCAGGCCAATAGGAGACTGAATATAGTAATTAATCCTTTCTGCTGTGCATCCGAGCATCCACTGTCATTGCATATTTAGATTCTGCTGTGCACAGGTGTGTACTGCTATGTATTACTGCAGTGTAATACTGTGATATATTGCAAGTACTTCAGATGCTGTTTCTGTTAGTGCAGGTGTGTATTGTCTCATTAATCTGTGCTGTCGTTTGTCGCAGTCTCTTCCCCCTCCGCAGTACTGCCCCATTTACACAGAACAGCAGCACCCAACTGTTAAACAGAGTACTGCTGTACACAGCTGTTATCGCTTACTGCAGTACAGGGATATTTTAGAAAGTATTGCACTATTCCACAATGCCCCTCAGTGCTGCAATTTTTTTACAAAGCAATGCAGCACTGAGGGGCCTGATACATTGACAATTACCATAATTGACCTGTGTTTTAAATGTTGTTTACTTTTTTTTTTGTACAGGTGTCACTCCTCCACTTCTTGCCGCTCCCCGCCCTCCTCATGTATATCCCCTCCTACCTCTTGTGTTTCCCCACCTACTTCCTGTATGTCCCCACCCACCTCTTGCATAACCCCTCCCTCTTACCCTGGATCATCATCCAGTCTTCCTCCAAACAGCTCCTTCCATCAGTTCTGCTGCGCATCCAGACTCCTGCACCTGCCCCCTCCACCAAGCAAGCACTCCAGGTATGCTCCAACCTGTCCCAAATCAAAAACACAATTTCTTCCCAAAAATCTGTCTCAGAATTCTATAGTCTGATTCATATCCTTTGAGCACCCTTCCGACCTTTTCAGATCCCACTGAAACTAATCATGTCCCTCTATACCTGTTACAATCCCCCTAATCCATGTCTGGTGTATTTTCAGGGAGGACGAAGATGATGATGTTGCTCATCAGTTCTGTTGCCCCGCCTCCGAGTGCAGTAGCCCCTCCTCCAGGTAACCATGGCAATGGGGATACTAAGATACAAAGAGCCAAGATGATAGAGGACACAAGGACCAGTGGAGTGACAGCGACCAGGATTCAAAAATGAATAAAACTGTTTACACTGAATGGAACTGGAGTGAATGTGATTCAGTTGGATCCAGCCCTAACCAGGACTTTCAAAGAACTCTCTGTTAAAAGCATGAAGCCTATCTCCATCAGCCACCAAATACCCCAGGAGCAAAACTGGATACAACATCCTTTGAACAACAAAGAGAGAAGTGGACATGGAACAAAACAGAGAGGACACTGTGTTTCTAACCTGGATTTACTGTCACAGCAAAGTATTATTTTAAATACAGGACTAACCCAGGATAAGTCTGAAAAACAGGAATGCATCAGGCCTACACCATAACCTATCCAGGATTAAATTAGACCTAAACAAGGTCTAATCCAGGAGAAAAGGGTTTTAAACTGATCATTGAAGCCAGTTAGTCTCAGGGCTGACACTCACTGACAGAATACCACTCTTACTCATGCATTCATTCACTCTGGGACGTTTCAGTTGATGGGAGTAAATCCAGGGTAGAATCAGGACATCTTGTTTGGGTTTGAGTTTGTTCCCTCACACAAACTGGGAAGGCTTACTGTACTCACTGTGTTTAAGACCTTGTGCGTTTACAGACAGCCGTGGAAGTGCCATACTTCATCCCATTTCTAGTGTAAATATTATCTTGTGTAAAATGCAGGAACTGTCTGAGAGAAATAAAGATAATGATGCTCTATATTCTGCAGATCAATAAAGTCTATCTGAACCAGAAATGTCTCTGCTCACTCAAAACACTTCCTACCCCGTTTTTGAAATTATCCAAATCTGAGAGCATTTTAGGCTGCAGTTCTTCAGTGGCCCAGCAGAGGGACCTCGTGGGATCCGTAGGAGGGTGCAGTGTTGCCGGGAGACAGTTTCTATGGAGACGGAGACGGTTGCTGTGGAGACGAGCAGCAGGAGGAAGAGGAGGAGGGGGCGACGCAGTCCCACTCACTGCTGCTGTTCACAACAGCACAAGTATTATACATGGATTTCGACTTCATTTAGCTGATTTTACAGTACTGATAGTTATTGTAGTGTAGATTGTGCTGCACTGATAATTAATATTTCTACTGTGGAAGGTCATTGTTGCACTGTCTTTGGTCTACAAGGTTAGAAAATAATTACATATGACAGGCATATTAGCCAATTCTAATAAAAATACAAGGATATTCAGAGGCTACACATACACTTTATTAGCTTTTGAGCTGATACTTTTAAAGAATAAACTCAGGTAGGATACAATTATTAGGCCTAAATTCATGTGAAAAAGCCTGTGAGTCACTAGAGCCTGGACTGCCAGAACCAGGTGGGACCGTCGCACTCTCTGGAAACACCTCCTCAGCTGTCATCTCAGTGTCTGATCAATGTCTAAACCTGCCTCATACCATTAGGCCATATCACAGAATAACAAACAACTCTATGAGACAGAACCACATCAGAATTGGACCAAAACAACAAAACCACCCGCCAATCTCAGACAGGCACGTGACACACCGCCGGAAGTCCGCACCTGCCTACAGCTCTGCGTCAGAAGGGAATAGGAGCGAGGAAAGGAGAGAGAGAAGGACACTTAGACGGAGGAGAGAGAAGGCAGGACGGAGGAGGCGTGACGTAAGAGCACCAGCACACTTCGCAAGCGCCATCTGCCTCAGAACCTGCGCTCATGGATCAGAACCGGACCACAATACCCGCGCCCTGAACCCCTTTCCCGTGGTTCCGAGATTGTTTTCTCGCGGAGTCATGTGGTGCATCAATTGCGCGTCGGATAAAACACCAGCGCTCAACAACAAGCTTCTGTTCAGGTATGATTTGAGTATAAACTGTCTCTAGATCTTATCCACGCCGAATCTGACCCGAACCAAACCCCATTTGGTCTCTGATACCAGGACCTGCCGCTGTCAGCATCGTTAAACCCTGTTAAATCTGGTGCGAGCAGCTTGAATCCGCGCTCCCCGCCGCATCACCGCGACACTCTGTATCATTCTGTCTTTTGGTTCTAGTTAGGTGTATGCCATTTTAATCTTTGCTTTGTTTTCCCACTGAATTTAATTCTCGTTGATTCAGCATTGGGTTAGTCCTGGTTTAATTTTGGATTTGGTCTTGGTTTTACTTCAGTGATTTATGCCAGTGTGTGCCGCGCAGTGCCGCCTCCTGCCGTGCGTGTGGTTTGTAACTGCGACATGGGCCCTGGTCCAGGTCCGGATTCGGTTTAAATAAAAACGAGCATTTGGTTCATTGGAGTCACGTGACAGTTTTCTCTTCAGATACTGGATTGTTTCAGACAGGTGAGCTAATCTGTTTGGGTCCTGTTGTGCCGAGGTTTCCAAGTTAATGGCTGAACTTCAGAATGTTTAAATAGCCTATATATCATTCTGTTTAGGAAGTCTTCACAGTTCCCTCCAGATTTACCTGTACTCTACAGAATTACTCAGCATATGAACTATAATAGAGTAACTCAGGGTCATAGGGAGTTAGGCCTACAAAGCTGACAAATATCTACTTTTTACTTTTTCTTATAAAATGAACTTAAATACTGTCTGAAACCACTGACATGGGCTAAAGCAAGTATAAGATTAAACATGTAAATAGACCTTCTGTAGATGGGTACACAGTGGCACTTTCATGGTGAAGTGAACCATCCCTTTTACACAGTTAAATATCACAACAACAGTTGCCTTATAGGGTCATACAAATTGAATGATTTGATGGAACAGAAAAAACTGGAAATAAAACAACGATGAGCAAATGGATTAACAGCCCAGGGCAGAGCAAGATATCCCCTCCTCAGAAAGAAGAGATCCACTCCTGGACAGAGTCTGATGAGATGTAAATATAAGGTCCAGTCACCGCTGGAGCATGTAGATGGAGAGCAAGGGAATAGCCAGGTGAGACTTACTAACACAGACCAGTCTGAATTTATGCAGTGAGTGACAGCAACCACATCATGGCCATGGTCATCCACATATTTTTCAGACCAGATATAGGACAATTTAAACTTTAGAGACTTGAGTCTGAACCCAAACCTGGTCATCCATAAACCCATGTTCCACCTATATGTGTTCAGGTCTGTCACAGAAGAGTTTTTGCAAAATTGTTTAACTTGGACATTGGCATTTACAGCAGCCAAACGTTCTCTAGGCTAAACACAGTATTTTACTTTTTTACTAAATGTTTTTCTTTTCAATTAAATATTAAAATATTTTGAATTTGAATAAACACAGTATTCACACATTATCTGTGAAAGCGGCACACGACAGTGGACCTAGTTTGAACCAGTTTACAGAGAAACATATGAACTACAGCCCCAGGCCTCAGCCTCCGAAATGCACTCACCCCACCACCCTCTGGTAGTACTCAGTACACACAGAATACACACAACACATATTACTACACTGATGTACATACTCTACTCTGCAGTATATCCATGCATGTGATTTATATTTTTATCTGAATAAAAAGTTTCCAGTCAAAACTATACTCACTGCTATTAGGGATTGTGCTGTGTGTAGTATTATTTTTCCATTCAGGGGCAAATGTGCTGTATCTTTTTTCCTTTGCTCTTGCTGATAGTAATCTCTACATGTTTCTAGCTGTGGAACCGCCTCTGTGACTTGCGACCCTCTGACTATTTTCATATTGTGTCACCATTATTTAAAGTGCATTTTAGGCTATATTAATATTAATTTTAAGAATAATTCATTTTACCATTGTGTTTTCAGTCCGGACCAGGCCCACTGCGCCGAAGCCACCATGATGCCCTTTGACCCATCCTCTTTCTCTTCTCCCTTTCATCGCCATGGCAATAGTCCCATGCCCCTTCGTCATAGCAACAGCCCTCTGCCCCGCCCCTGTGACCCATGTGACCCCTACTGCTCCGCCCACAAACTCACTCAGGTAACACTGGCATTAGCACGTCTATATCTGACCTACACCTAACTATTACTAGTGGGTCACTACTAATACTATTAGTTCTGCAGTTCAAGTGTGCTTCTCTTCCTACAAACCTCACATAAAACCAAAACCTTTCCCTTTAAAATGATCCCCCCAGGGCTCCGTGTCTCCCGTGTCGCCCCCTGCTACTGGGCTCACCTGGGCTCAGAGGAGACTGCAGTCTGCCAGTGTGGCTCTCAGAAACCAGGATGAGGACTACGAGCTGTCCACTGATCTGCAGGACAAGACGGTCAGTGCTGAGCTCTTGCTTTACTGCAATAGAAACCTAACTTTAATCAAGTCCAATGCTGATTTGCACTTGTGCAGGTGGAGATGCTGGAGAGAAAGTATGGTGGGCAGTTTGTGACTCGCCGAGCAGCAAGGACCATTCAAACAGCCTTCAGGCAATATCGAATGAGGAAGAACTTCCAGCGACTGCGGAGTTCTGCTTCTGAGAGCCGCATGACCCGCCGTATTATATTGACTAACATGAGGTCCCAGGTACAACTGGGTTTGGGGCATAAGACAGGAGAAAGCAATAGATATAGCACTAAATCCAATTAAAAAATGTTACATAAGAGATATGAAGGATGTGTGTGTTTTAACAGTACTCGTTTGAAGAGCGACTTCCTCAAGGTCAAGGGCCTACAGGTCAGCAGGGGTCAGAGGTCAGCGGAGATCTCGAAGATTCTTTCTCCAAAGCGGTACAGTATCAATTCTCTTCACAAGAGTTATGTTCCAAAAAGCACGGACTGGGTTGTTTGGGTCAGATCTGATCTAGTGTTATGGGCATGTACTGACTGCCCCCACCTACCGTAACCTACTAACAGCCTTGGTCTTCCTAAAGGTGGCGTCCTTGGCTGACTCTATGGATGAGTCCCTGACCTGTCAATCGCAGTCTGGTCTGGACTCTCAAGACCCTCCTGAGGACAGTGCAGAGGAGACACCCGAGGACAGTCCTGAGGAGGACAGTCCAGATGAAGATAGTCCAGACCCAGAGCAGTATCAGGGTTATCGCTGCTCTCTGGGACCTGGATCCAGCTCTGATACAGAATTCTGGTCTGGAGACAGAGAGAGCTCCAGGAGCGGATCTAGACGGGGTTCCAGAGGAGGCACTGCACCAGGGCACCTGCCTGTTCTCACCATAGAACCTCCCAGCGACAGCTCAGTGGACATGAGTGACCGGTCAGTACTGCCCCCTACTTGGGGTGGGAAGATTCTAATTTTGATATGATATGGGTCACGATTCGATTTTATATTATTATATTTGATATCAGTTTTTGGCATTTATTTGGGCTTTTTCTCTGCTCCTCCTAACTTTGATGAGGAGCACGTTTCTGCCTTGTTCCCAGCAGCAGCAAACATGCTATAAGTAAAATTGTGGAGATGGTGTAGGGCGAGTCGTGTAAATTACAAGCGTAGTTGATTACAGTTTAAGAGTATTTAAATGTTCATTTTTGTCAATCCTATGTCTGTCAATGTAAAATGAAATCTGACTGAATGATAAAACTCACCTCTGTTAGAACTGGCTCTGTGCACAGTAGCACGCTAGCTAGAATTGGCTGTATGCACAGCAGCATGCTAGCTAGCTCGCAAGAAGTGTCCTCTGGAGAAGTATTCATTTCATTTGTGTAGTTTTTAACATGCTGTCAGTGTAATCCATCTGCAGCTCCCTGTCCTCTGCCTTATTTTTTTTTTCTTTATTCATTTTAGCATGACTCAGCAAAAACCCTTTAGAGATACAATAGGACAGGAAGTAGTGATGCTAACAGTGAGGTTGCTGGGCGCTGTTGAGCCTATGTAGCAGCTGTAAGCCTCATTCGGGTTGTTTACTTTCTGTAACTGTGAAAGGACCCCAGGTCTGACCTTTTCCTGCCCGTGCTAAAATGAAAACAGAGTGCGCATTGAGGGGCACATGAGAATCAAACACAACACAAGGTTGAATCAAAACACCAGAATCGAACGATTTGATCTTTTTTTGACAATCGTCCCATCCCTACCCTCTACTGATCCATAGATGTTAGTGCAGTCACATAATGGTCCGTGACTGACAGAAATGCCTGTAATGAATATTAATCTGTATCTGTTGTAGTTCTGAACGTGGATCCATTGGGCGCCTAGTCTACGAGCAGGATTCTTCAGTGGATCGAGGGGCAGAGGGGGAGGTCCGGAGTGAAACCGGAGGAGAGACAGCTGGAGAGGAGGAAGAGGACAGCCCCGAGGAGGAGGAAGAGGAGACCCGTGACGAAGGAGACTCTACTGAAACCGAGTCTCTACAAGGAACCATCAAACACAAACCCAACCAGAACCAGGCTCAGGGACAAACCAGAGTCCCAGCACCATTGCCCATGCCCTCAGCCCGCACTTTGCCTCCACACCCACACACTCATCCTCAACCTCACCCCCAGATCCATACTCACCCACAGCACCCCCTCCTGCCCCACCTGCAGCACAGTGCACCCTACTCTCAGCTGCATCATCAACACCAGCCATATATCCAGCATTATCTGCACAGCCAGGGATACAACCAAAACCAGGTATACAGTCAGATCCATGGATTCCACCCTCACGCTCACCCCCAACTACTGGCACACACCTGCCCACAGAGCTGCCCCCAAAACCTGCCACCGCTGACTGCCTCCTTCCCAGAGCACACATGTCTTCAGCAAAAGCCCCACTATCCACAAAACCTGCCCCAACAAAGACCACTTCTGCCTCCACACCCAATGCATAACCATCCCCCAGTTCACAACCACCCTCAGAACTACCCCCAGGTCCACCCCCATACTCACCCCCTTAATCATGCTCATTTTGCCCCACACCAGATTCACAGCTTTCCCCAGGCAGACCCACACTTCCACCAGCTTCCTCCTCAGCTTCCTCCTCAGTTGCCCCCTCAGATGCCCCCTCAGCTGCCTCCGTTGCCACATTTACCCCACTTGCCCCCCCAGTGTTGCCCCGAACCGCCAGCCTCACCTCATCCTTTACTGTCCTCGGACGGCGACAATGACAGTGTCCAATCAGCAACCACAAACTCCAACGACGACACAACCACGACAGCCAATCACAGCTCTGGCTCATCCTCCCGCGATAGCCAGCCAATGGGAGCACTTACCGGGATGGGGGGCGGAGCTGTGGGCAAAATGACCTATCAGAGGGAAAGCAGAAACAACTGGGACTCTCCTGCATTTAATAATGACGTGGTTCAAAGACGACAGTATCGCATTGGACTCAACCTCTTTAACAAGTGAGTACCCCCTTGAAGTCTATCTCCAACAAGCAGACCATAACAAAAGTTTGAACCAAATCATAAACCAGTGATTTTCAACCTTTTTCAGTCACCAACAACTGTTGACTAGATCCCAAAAACAAAAAGTGTGTCAAGCCTTTTTTTTATATTAATGTATAGATTTTCAGTTTTCCTCCCATATCATCTGGCGATAACCTGAAATCATTCTCTGACTCCCATGGTGGGATTCCAATGTTCAGGTTTATAGCTACTGCCATAAGCAACCATAATCAAATCAATATTAAAAAAACAAAAAACAAAACAAACTACAGATACTTCATTCATCAGGTCTTCCCAGACACCTCTGCCAGACACTGTAAGTTGATGATGTGTTTCTTGTATGCACAGAAAACCAGAGAAGGGTGTGCAGTACCTGATAGAGCGTGGCTTTGTGACGGACTCTCCTCTGGGCATTGCTCGCTTCATCCTTGAACGAAAAGGGCTGAGCCGACAGATGATTGGAGAGTTTTTGGGCAGCAGACAGCAGTTCAACAAAGATGTGTTAGAGTGAGTAAACACACACTAGGCTGGAATCGGCCTGTTGCAGATTAAATCAGAGCTACTCAATAATATACAATACTTTCCTCAGTTTTTTAAATGTCTTTTGTTTTGTAGATGCGTGCTGGAGGAGATGGACTTCTCTGGGATGGACGTAGATGAGGCTCTGAGAAAATTCCAGGCTCAAATTAAAGTACAGGGAGAAGCTCAGAGAGTAGAACGGCTAGTGGAAGCTTTCAGGTACAGTACTGCTATGTCCCATTACTAATACTAGAGCTACTACTACATCTACAATAGATTTAGCAAAGATGTTTGTTATCTAGATAAATGAGTTTGTGTATTTCTGTATGTCTTTGCAGTCAGCGGTACTGTATGTGCAACCCAGTTTTGATACGACAGTTCCAGAACCCAGACACAATCTTCATTTTGTCCTTCGCGATAATTTTACTGAACACAGACTTGTACAGTCCGAGCGTGAAACCAGAGAGGAAGATGAAACTGGAGGACTTCATAAAAAACTTACGAGGTGAGGAGCCATAGCCTTATCTTTAGCCCCACAATGGGACTTAACTGGCACATGAACTACTCCTACCCCAGACTTGTGAAAAGGACCATCTTATAATATAATATAATAACAATTATTTGATTAGTTCAACTGGAAACATTCAGTCTTTTTAATGAAAAAATAATACAAATATGTCTTTATTTACAGAATTACAGTAGGTATGTACTTACTGTGAGAATTATGTTTTACAAAATGTTGTAATAGGGTGCTCTTATGAATGAGAGCTTTCAAATACCTTTCCTTTCTAAAAAAAGGAAATGTCACTGAGAGAAGCAGCTCCACTGTTACAGCATCTGACTGTTTTCCAGCCCTGTGGTCTCTGTGTGGAGGACAAAGATGAGTGGGACGCTCTATGGATGTGATGAGAAATTTCTGCAATGAAATAGTGCAGTTGTGAGTTGTGTGAATATACGGATAAGAACAAGTTTTCTTTTCTTTTTTTTTTTTTTAATCAAATAACTATCCGAAAAGGACAATGAAAAACTGCATTCATGACAAGGCCATGCTATCTATCCTCACAACCAAATATACAGCATAACCTTGGGTATTTCTCTCAGCCAAAAACTGTTTTGAGCATCGTCTTAAAATCAACACCAGAATGGTGCTGAGACAGAATTTGATGCAAATTCCATCCATCATCATTTGCAGTTGCTTAAAAGATACCCCTTTACATGTAGATGCTGGCTTTGACAATATGTATTTGTTTTTCAGGAGTTGATAATGGTAGTGACATCCCGAGGGATTTGTTGGTGGCAATATTTGGTCGGATTCAAAAGTGGGAGCTAAGGACCAATGACGACCATGTGACTCAGGTCCAGGCACTGGAGCGGATGGTGGTTGGCAAGAAACCGGTCTGTAGCTTTAGTGTGATGCTCTGCTATTCTGTTTGAATATTTCATAAAGTACAGTACAGTTAGGTATAGAACATTCATAGAACAGTGAATCATTCAGTATTTATAAAATAGAGTTTACATTAATCCCTTGAGTTTGGTGGTTATTCTACCTGTATTTTATTTTGTTTTAGTTTTTACCTCTAAGCTTGATTACCTTGATCTACAATATAAGCAATATGACATGTGTGAAATAACTGATCATAAACATCTTAACAGTATTGAGGTTAGCATCCTACTGGTTAAAAACAGCATTAAAAGAATTTTGATAATGGTATTTGTTAACTAGACTATACACAAATCACATAAACACATTCCAAAAGACAAAGACTGCATTATCAAATCTAATTATCTTCAGATTTTGATCAAGAAAACACCATATTTCAACCTGTACATTAATGTTGACAAGTAAAAGAAATGCATCTTTTCACAAGCTCAGGTCTTCCATATTTAATAACTGAATTGTGCCATATAAGCCATCTTAAAACAAGTGGCATCAGCATACATCAATCATACTGAGTTCAAAGTGCCAAACTAATGGCAGTTTACCTTTCAAGTAAATGGTTGGAAACATTCTCATCTCCTAGATTGCTGGAATGCAAAATTAAGAATGTTAGGAATTGCAGCTGTTTTCTTTCTATATTTTTAATCTGCTGCTAACATATATATATATATATATATATATATATATATATATATATATATATATATATATATATATATATATATATATATATATATATATATATGTTTGTTGTATGTTTTCAGGTGTTGTCACTCCCTCACAGGAGGCTAGTGTGCTGCTGCCAGCTCTATGAAGTTCCAGATCCAAATCGAGGGCAGAAGTCTGGTGTTCACCAACGAGAGGTGTTCCTCTTCAATGATCTGCTGATGGTGAGCCTCCCTGCACTAAACACAGAAAAAAACGCATCAGTTTCAGTTACATCAATCACTCACAATTAAAAGTATATTACTGTTATTAACTCCCTACAACTTGAGGCTCTTTGTTGGTCTAGAGTCATTAATCAGTGTCTTTCCCTGATCACGCGTTATTTGCAGGTGACAAAGATATTTCAGAAGAAGAAGAACTCTGTGACCTATAGTTTCAGACAGTCCTTTCCATTAATCGACCTCCAAGTGCAGACCTTCCACAACAACTGTGAGTCCCTATGTGTCTTTAATGCAATCCCACAATTCATTTATTTACACCTGACCTATCTAATGCTAGGCTGAATTGAGCTGTACACATTTATCAATCTGGAATACCTCTTTATGAAAGAGAGTGGAAATAGGCAAAACATCATTATAAATACTTCAAAGGGTATTGTTTCGCTGCTTGAAACAAGCTAAGAAATCATACTTTTGTTAAATCCATTTGCGAGAAAAGCACAGACATCTTTCCTGTCCGCAAATGCACAAAGCGATTCCCTCTGCAAGTTTTTCAAAAACAAAATAGTCAAAAATTTCGATAGAATAGGCTGAAGTATGTTTGTCGTATGTTTGGTTTATTTGGGCATTTCATTTTTGGTTTAAAGTTCAGTGCTGCCCTGTGATTGGTCTGAACCAATGGTGGCCTGACCAATCATAACAACTGGACGTGTGCCAGATTGATTCTTGTGAGTTTATGAACTCACAAATATCACAAGAATTCATCAGGCTGGCCAGGTTAATTCACACCTTGTTAATAGTCAATTTAAAAATATATATTTTTATATTTCAGTTTACCCTCATGGGATCCGGCTTACGTCTCAGACACCAGGATCTGAAAAGAAAGTCCTAATGGTTTTCAATGCCCCAAGTCACCAGGACCAAGCCCGTTTCAGTTCAGACCTGAGAGAAAGTATCGCAGAGGTGCAGGAGATGGAGAAGTATCGCCTTGAGTGTAAGACTGGCATCCTTAACCTTTAATCTAATGCTGAGTCTCCTGTGTTCAGGGTATAACTTAAGTACAATGTCATAATTCAAGGTTAGATACTAGGGAAGTAGACAAAGTAATTAGCAACTGTGTCATAGTTATTTTAAAATCAGTAAACAAATGTGAACTTAATTTATAATTGAAGGGTTTCCTCATGTTTATTATCTGACTTGAAGCTGCTCTTTATAACTTCAACTGCAAATCGCACCCATTTCACTTTATTTATCCTCATTCTATGGCCCAGTTGAAGATGTGGTGGCTGTTTGACTGAACCACCACATCTTCATTCAGGCTTGGAACCTTAATGTCAGGTCTGTCTCACACCAAAATATTAGTTATTGCATCTATGATGGAAGGAATTAGTTGAAAGGTTTAGGTTGAAAAGTACTATAGTCAATAGGCCAATTTGCTAACCTGGGCAATTGTGTAGTTGTTATAGATTCAAAATGAATTGTACTACTTATGAAGTTGGCTGTCAATGTGGAACATTCATTTAAATGATCTCTCATGTGTTTATGGTAGCTGAACTGGAAAAACAGAAAGGACCAATTAGAGGCGAGCTTGTAAATGGCACCGGACCAATAAGAGGAGAGATGGTGAATGGGGTCCGTCCCAGTTTAGATGATTCCTACGCCACTGATGGCCTTAAACGCAATGCACTAAACTCCTCTCTGAGAGACTTGACTGAAACAGGTGAGATTTCAACTCACAACCCTCATATATACAAACACTATTTGCTACTTATATTTATAAATTCATACATTCCAAACCATTTTTTCCTTCAGAAACAGTTTCACATTAACACTTGGTGTTACAGCTGTTTTCATGTATTGCTCTCTGATTGGTATTAACACACTGCTCTCTGATTGGTTACAGGGAAGCGTGGTCGCAGGAACAGTGTGGGTTCCTTGGACAGCACCATTGAGGCAAGTGTACATGTACAAAACTCAGGTAGCCATCTACTCACTGTTATTTTACAATGTTGTGTCATTCCTTTAGGGTTCCATTTTGTCAGGACCACACTGCCGAGAACAGCGTCCTCCTCAGGCTGCGCCCTTCTCACCTGTCTCCCCATCACCTGGTTTCCAGGGTTACCGCTTTGGGGGTGTACCCAAACCACCAGTCACTGCGCCACATTCATCATTTGCAGGACGTCGCGCAAAGATTCCGGTGCCTTTGGTGATGTCACCGCCCGTGACTCCACCCCCATTAACTCCACCCATTTCTTCTCCACCACACTATCCTGCTCCCTCTCCCCCTGTGGCTCCACCCCCTCCATATCACCTAGTCCAATCGCAAGCTACCGCCAAACGGACAGTGTCTACCCCCCTTTCTCCAAGATCCCCACTACCTGGCCAATCGCGTATCCCCAACAGCAGCAACCAATCGTCTCGCAGCCCTGGGTATAAACTACCTCTAAGCTCCACACACTCTCATCCTCTGAGTCCTGCCCACTTCCTGTTCAGCGCCCCGTCTGCCCGGTTGGTTCCTCAGCACTATGCCCCTCCCATGCCAGGCACTCTGGCCCCACCCCCTCGCTCACCGCTCCCAACAGGCGCCACAGCAACAGCATCTATGCCGACAGCAGCCATGGCAACAGGGACAATAAAAAACAAACAGAGCCGCATAAGCACCGTCGTCTAGATATTAATATATTTATACAGTTTGTCTGGCTAACACTGAGTGACATCAGGGTTTGACATATAGAGATTTTAAAAATATAAGAGACAGTATACTAGCAGAGACATCTTAACCTGTGCATTTAACACATAGAGGGATTGTCAGGGTTAGTGCTGAAGCAGAGGTGAATGGAGAATGTAATGAGAACAGCTTGTTCCAGGGTCAGATTCTCTAGAACAGGGAAAAGAGTGTGAACAGCCCACTCAACAGTATATCTGTCCACAGAACAGGACTGCATTTATGGAGTTAACTGAGGACTGTACAACCTGTTACCCTGCTCATGAAGGGGATTGCCAAAGTCCCTTTAGTTCACTGCATATTGATGTGAATTCATCAGATACAGCTTTATCTAAAACACACCAGACTGTTACAACTGTGGAAGCATCAATCAAACTTTTCCAATGCAGAGAAATGATCCAGTTTGTACCTGTGTGCCATACATCAACTGATACCTACTTCTCATGTGATTCCAGTGCTGAGAAATCAAGGCATAAACATTTGTTTGCACAGGTTGTTGCATTAGATAAAAGTGTACTTTCTAACACATTGTGACACAACCTGCTGCATTCAAGCAAAGGAGCTCTCTTTTGTGTTCCATCCATGGGTGAAGTATCAAAGTCTGCTGCCAGTCTTCTGTATGATGTTGTTTACTTTAGAAAGTGTAAAACATTATTTTTGAGGCAAATTTGACTATTGACTATTTTTTATGGACAATGGTGAACAGGACCAGCAACATAATAATCCCTCCAAAAAGTAGGTTCCTGTTTCAATTCTATGACACAGTCAAAATCCAAGATTTTAACAAGTTCTGATGTCTTGGGTATCGCATTACACACTGCCCTAAAATTAAGGCTGAAGTTAATAAGATATTTGTGTTGTGTGCAGTTGTGTGTAAACTGGTTTAAATCTTAAGACAGGGACTTTCAGTCCATACTTATGTGCACAGAATGTACCCCAATGTGTCCAGTTGTTATACCGTTGGTGATTGGTGTAAGATAACTCTAACCTAACTCTTAGAACAACAATCGTGTCAACTGGACAAAGGATCATTTGCTCTAAGATACATAAAACTAACCAACATCCAACATTACTTCCAACAACTGAATTCACCCTCTTCCTTCCCGAGCCTACCCGTAACCCCCCGCCAAGCCTGGCGCACCTTCTTTACCCACAGAACCACAAGTATACTCAGAGGCAATGATTCCCTTTGGCTCAGACAAGTGCACTCTGGGAAACTGAGTTCCTGCAGTAACTCTCTAATTGGCTGTGGATGGATCAAAGCCACGTCTGACGTACACTCTTCTGATGCAAAGACAGATCTGTGTTGTGTATGTATTGTGTGCACAGTGAATGTGTGACTGCATTTTGTTTATGCTCTCAAACCTTTTGAAGAGGGGTTTCTGAATGGACATTTTAAACAAACACTTCCGGTTGAAACTGATCTGGTTCAGAACTAAAATAATGTGATTGCTTAACAGTTTATTTTCAGATGATTTGAATTGAAGGAGTCTTTAAACGCACTTTCTGCCATCCGGGATTCTTGGATTACTGTATATGAATGTAACTGGGTGTACTGGATAAAATGCCAAACCTTTAATGCGTAATTACATATAAAAGCTACTAGACCTAAACACCAGAAGTCCAAGGAAATATATTTGGAATAAGATTCCACTTTGGAGGATTACAAAGTCAAGAGATAACCCACAAAAACATTGTTGAATTTGTCAGATTTGTACAACTTGGCTTCCTCAAACTGATTCAATTTGAATATTTTTGCTGAACAGTAATAATAATGAAGTGAGAGAGATTAAACAGAGCAATAACAGTGTGGGACATTTTTTCACACCCTGATGTTATTTCGCTTATGAATGTGTTTATTGAAGATGTCACAGTTTCTTTTGAAGCGGCCTTTAGACTCACTCTGGACCTATCTGAACCAGTTGGAAATAGTCTGAGTGAGTCCAGTACTGGTTGGAACTGATCTAACTATGACACAGCGCTGTATATTTGCTCTTGGTTTCTGTCTCCAATGTACAACAAGACCAGGAGTAAGCCAGTTTTAAACCAGGTCTACACAATGATCAGAAACAAATACTAGAAAACAAGACTTTCCAATGCACCTAAACATGCATGTAAATAATATCATTTTACACTTAAATAGACTAATTACAATTGATTAGACCTGGTCTACATCTGGATTCTTCCTGGTTTAAACAACGTTAAATAATCTTTAGGAAAGTGCATCTGCTTCTGTGTAGTGACCATGCTCTGCCTGTAGGGGCAGTGTAGGTTGCATGTTTTTCTGCGCTGTAAATAAGAACAACGTAAATAAATCCAAACGTTCAATGATTGTTGTTTCTCTGTTGTTATGTAATACTCAGAGCCATCAGAAGTCTTCGCTCTTGGAGCCTTGACACATCGTGTTTCATCATGTCCTTATGCGTCACCACCAGTGCTTTCACCTGTTTGTTCTAGAGGTTTACATCTCTGGAATATAATATTTATATTCCAGGCAAGAATATTTATTTCTTGCTTGCTTGCTTGCTGTCTTGCTTGCTCTCTAGCTTTGCTCATACAG
Organism: Periophthalmus magnuspinnatus; assembly: GCF_009829125.3. Taxonomy (NCBI): domain Eukaryota; kingdom Metazoa; phylum Chordata; class Actinopteri; order Gobiiformes; family Gobiidae; genus Periophthalmus; species Periophthalmus magnuspinnatus. The sequence continues at coordinate 18,548,391 of NC_047132.1, forward strand.
TATACATCAGAAATTAGGCCTATGTGTCAACTCCAAATTACCAGTAAT